>NC_091997.1:302500-415000 GCF_044704955.1 Pristiophorus japonicus
AGTCGGACCATCGATCGGTCGGACTATCGAACAGTCGGACCATCGATAGTCGGACCATCGATAGTCGGACCATCGAACAGTCGGCCAATCGATAGTCGGACCAACGAAAAGTTGGACCATCGATAGTCGGACCATCGATAGTCGGACCATCGATAGTTGGACCATCGAACAGTCAGACCATCGAACAGTCGGACCATCGATAGTCAGACCATCGAATAGTCAGACCATCGATAGTCGGACCATCGATATTCGGACCATCGAACAGTCGGACCATCGATAGTCGGACCATCGATTGTCGGACCATCGATAGTTGGACCATCGAACAGTCGTCCCATCGAACAGTCGGACCATCGAACAGTCGGACCATCGATAGTCGGACCATCGAACAGTCGGACCATCGAACAGTCGGACCATCGAACAGTTGGCCCATCGAACAGTCGGACCATCAATAGTCAGCCCATCGAACAGTCGGGCCATCGATAGTCGGACCATCGATAGTTGGACCATTGAACAGTCGGACAATCAATAGTCGGACCATCGATAGTCGGACCATCGATAGTCGGACCATCGATAGTCGGACCATCGAACAGTCGGACCATCGAACAGTCAGACCATCGATAGTCAGACCATTGAACAGTCGGACCATCGAACAGTCGGACCATCGAACAGTCGGACCATCAATAGTCAGCCCATCGAACAGTCGGACCATCGACAGTTGGACCTTCGATAGTCGGACCATCGAACAGTCGGACCATCGAACAGTCGGACCATTGAACAGTCGGACCATCGAACAGTCGTACCATCGATAGTCGGACAATCGAACAGTCGGACCATCGAACAGTCGGACCAACGATAGTCGGTCCATCGAACAGTAGGACCATCGAACAGTCGGACCATCGATAGTCGATCCATCGATAGTTCGAGCATCGATAGTAGGACCATCGAACAGTTGGACCATCGAACAGTCGGCCCATCGAACAGTTGGACCATCGATAGTCGGACCATCGATAGTCGGACCATCGAACAGTCGGACAATTGATAGTTGGACCATCGATAGTCGGACCATCGATAGTCGGACCATCGAACAGTCGGACCATCGAACAGTCAGACCATCGATAGTCGGACCATCGAATAGTCGGACGATCGATAGTCGGACCATCGATATTCGGACCAACGAACAGTCGTACCATCGAACAGTCGGACCATCGATAGTCGGACCGTCGAACAGTCGGACCATCGAAAAGTTGGACCATCGATAGTCGGACAATCGAACAGTCGGACCATCGAGCAGTCGGACCATCGATAGTCGGACCATCGATAGTCAGACCATCGAACAGTCGGACCATCGATAGTCGGACCATCGATAGTCGGACCATGGATAGTTGGACCATCGATAGTCGGACCATCGATCAGTCGGACCATCGATAGTCAGACCATTGAACAGTCGGACCATCGAACAGTCGGACCAACGAACAGTCGGACCATCGAACAGTCGGACCATCGAACAGTCGGACCATCGATAGTCGGACCATCGAACAGTCGGACCATCGAACAGTCGGACCAGCGATAGTCGGCCCATCGAACAGTCGGACCATCGAACAGTCGGACCATCTATCGGTCGGACTATCGAACAGTCGGACCATCGATAGTCGGACCATCGATAGTCGGACCATCGATAGTCGGACCATCGATAGTTGGACCATTGAACAGTCGGACCATCGAACAGTCGGACCAATGAACAGTCGGTACCATCGAACAGTCGGCCAATCGATAATCGGACCATCGAAAAGTTGGACCATCGATAGTCGGACCATCGAACAGTCGGACCATCGAACAGTTGGACCATCGATAGTCGGACCATCGAACAGTCGGACCATCGATAGTCGGACCATCGAACAGTCGGACCATCGATAGTCGGACCATTGAACAGTCGGACCAACGAACAGTCGGACCATCGATAGTCGGACCATCGAACAGTCGGACCATCAATAGTCGGACCATCGATAGTCGGACCATCGATAGTCGGACCATCGAACAGTCGGACCATCAAATAGTCGGACGATCGATAGTCAGACCATCGATAGTCAAACCATCGAACAGTCGGACCATCGATAGTCGGACCATCGATATTCGGACCATCGAACAGTCGGACCATCGATAGTCGGACCATCGACAGTCGGACCATCGAACAGTCGGCCAATCGATAGTCGGACCATCGAAAAGTTGGACCATCGATAGTCGGACCATCGAACAGTCGGACCATCGAACAGTTGGACCATCGATAGTCGGACCATCGAACAGTCGGACCATCGATAGTCGGACCATCGAACAGTCGGACCATCGAGAGTCAGACCATCGAGAGTCGGACCATCGAACAGTCGGCCAATCGATAGTCGGACCAACGAAAAGTTGGACCATCGATAGTCGGACCATCGAACATTCGGACCATCGATAGTAGGACCATCGATAGTCGGTCCATCGAATAGTCGGACTATCGAACAGTCGGACCATCGATAGTCGGAACATCGAACAGTCGGACCATTGAACAGTTGGACCATCGATAGTCGGACCATCGAACAGTCGGACCATCGAGCAGTCGGACCATCGATAGTCAGACCATCGATAGTCAGACCATCGAACAGTCGGACCATCGATAGTCTGACCATCGATAGTCGGACCATCGATAGTTGGACCATCGATAGTCGGACCATCGAACAGTCGGACCATCGATAGTCAGACCATCGAACAGTCGGACCATCGAACAGTCGGAACATCGATCGTCGGACCATCGAACAGTCGGACCATCGAACAGTCAGACCATCGACAGTCGGACCATCGATAGTCAGACCATCGAACAGTCGGACCATCGATAGTCGGACCATCGATAGTCGGACCATCGATAGTCGGACCATCGATAGTCGGACCATCGAACAGTCGTACCATCGAACAGTCGGACCATCGATAGTCGGACCGTCGAACAGTCGGACCATCGAAAAGTTGGACCATCGATAGTCGGACAATCGAACAGTCGGACCATTGAGCAGTCAGACCATCGATAGTCGGATCATCGATAGTCAGACCATCGAACAGTCGGACCATCGATAGTCGGACCATCGATAGTCGGACCATCGATAGTTGGACCATCGATCGTCGGACCATCGATCAGTCGGACCATCGATAGTCAGACCATTGAACAGTCGGACCATCGAACAGTCAGACCAACGAACAGTCGGACCATCGAACAGTCGGACCATCGAACAGTCGGACCATCGATAGTCGGACCATCGAACAGTCGGACCATCGAACAGTCGGACCAGCGATAGTCGGCCCATCGAACAGTCGGACCATCGAACAGTCGGACCATCGATCGGTCGGACTATCGAACAGTCGGACCATCGATAGTCGGACCATCGATAGTCGGACCATCGAACAGTCGGCCAATCGATAGTCGGACCAACGAAAAGTTGGACCATCGATAGTCGGACCATCGATAGTCGGACCATCGATAGTTGGACCATCGAACAGTCAGACCATCGAACAGTCGGACCATCGATAGTCGGACCATCGAATAGTCAGACCATCGATAGTCGGACCATCGATATTCGGACCATCGAACAGTCGGACCATCGATAGTCGGACCATCGATTGTCGGACCATCGATAGTTGGACCATCGAACAGTCGTCCCATCGAACAGTCGGACCATCGAACAGTCGGACCATCGATAGTCGGACCATCGAACAGTCGGACCATCGAACAGTCGGACCATCGAACAGTTGGCCCATCGAACAGTCGGACCATCAATAGTCAGCCCATCGAACAGTCGGGCCATCGATAGTCGGACCATCGATAGTTGGACCATTGAACAGTCGGACAATCAATAGTCGGACCATCGATAGTCGGACCATCGATAGTCGGACCATCGATAGTCGGACCATCGAACAGTCGGACCATCGAACAGTCAGACCATCGATAGTCAGACCATTGAACAGTCGGACCATCGAACAGTCGGACCATCGAACAGTAGGACCATCAATAGTCAGCCCATCGAACAGTCGGACCATCGACAGTTGGACCTTCGATAGTCGGACCATCGAACAGTCGGACCATCGAACAGTCGGACCATTGAACAGTCGGACCATCGAACAGTCGTACCATCGATAGTCGGACAATCGAACAGTCGGACCATCGAACAGTCGGACCAACGATAGTCGGTCCATCGAACAGTAGGACCATCGAACAGTCGGACCATCGATAGTCGATCCATCGATAGTTCGAGCATCGATAGTAGGACCATCGAACAGTTGGACCATCGAACAGTCGGCCCATCGAACAGTTGGACCATCGATAGTCGGACCATCGATAGTCGGACCATCGAACAGTCGGACAATTGATAGTTGGACCATCGATAGTCGGACCATCGATAGTCGGACCATCGAACAGTCGGACCATCGAACAGTCAGACCATCGATAGTCGGACCATCGAATAGTCGGACGATCGATAGTCGGACCATCGATATTCGGACCAACGAACAGTCGTACCATCGAACAGTCGGACCATCGATAGTCGGACCGTCGAACAGTCGGACCATCGAAAAGTTGGACCATCGATAGTCGGACAATCGAACAGTCGGACCATCGAGCAGTCGGACCATCGATAGTCGGACCATCGATAGTCAGACCATCGAACAGTCGGACCATCGATAGTCGGACCATCGATAGTCGGACCATGGATAGTTGGACCATCGATAGTCGGACCATCGATCAGTCGGACCATCGATAGTCAGACCATTGAACAGTCGGACCATCGAACAGTCGGACCAACGAACAGTCGGACCATCGAACAGTCGGACCATCGAACAGTCGGACCATCGATAGTCGGACCATCGAACAGTCGGACCATCGAACAGTCGGACCAGCGATAGTCGGCCCATCGAACAGTCGGACCATCGAACAGTCGGACCATCTATCGGTCGGACTATCGAACAGTCGGACCATCGATAGTCGGACCATCGATAGTCGGACCATCGATAGTTGGACCATTGAACAGTCGGACCATCGAACAGTCGGACCAATGAACAGTCGGTACCATCGAACAGTCGGACCATCGATAGTCGGACCATCGTACAGTCAGACCATCGAACAGTCGGACCATCAATAGTCAGCCCAACGAACAGTCGGGCCATCGATAGTCGGATCATCGATAGTCGGACCATTGAACAGTCGGACCAACGAACAGTCGGACCATCGATATTCGGACCATCAGTAGTCGGGCCATCGATAGTCAGACCATCGATAGTCGGACCATTGAACAGTCGGACCATCGATAGTCGGACCATTGAACAGTCGGACCAACGAACAGTCGGACCATCGATAGTCGGACCATCGAACAGTCGGACCATCAATAGTCGGACCATCGATAGTCGGACCATCGATAGTCGGACCATCGAACAGTCGGACCATCAAATAGTCGGACGATCGATAGTCAGACCATCGATAGTCAAATCATCGAACAGTCGGACCATCGATAGTCGGACCATCGATATTCGGACCATCGAACAGTCGGACCATCGATAGTCGGACCATCGAGAGTCGGACCATCGAACAGTCGGCCAATCGATAATCGGACCATCGAAAAGTTGGACCATCGATAGTCGGACCATCGAACAGTCGGACCATCGAACAGTTGGACCATCGATAGTCGGACCATCGAACAGTCGGACCATCGATAGTCGGACCATCGAACAGTCGGACCATCGATAGTCGGACCATTGAACAGTCGGACCAACGAACAGTCGGACCATCGATAGTCGGACCATCGAACAGTCGGACCATCAATAGTCGGACCATCGATAGTCGGACCATCGAACAGTCGGACCATCGATAGTCGGACCATCGAACAGTCGGACCATCGAACAGTCGGACCATCGATAGTCGGACCATCGAACAGTCGGACCATCGAGAGTCAGACCATCGAGAGTCGGACCATCGAACAGTCGGCCAATCGATAGTCGGACCAACGAAAAGTTGGACCATCGATAGTCGGACCATCGAACATTCGGACCATCGATAGTAGGACCATCGATAGTCGGTCCATCGAATAGTCGGACTATCGAACAGTCGGACCATCGATAGTCGGAACATCGAACAGTCGGACCATCGAACAGTTGGACCATCGATAGTCGGACCATCGAACAGTCGGACCATCGAACAGTCGTACCATCGATAGTCGGACAATCGAACAGTCGGACCATCGAACAGTCGGACCAACGATAGTCGGTCCATCGAACAGTAGGACCATCGAACAGTCGGACCATCGATAGTCGATCCATCGATAGTTCGAGCATCGATAGTAGGACCATCGAACAGTTGGACCATCGAACAGTCGGCCCATCGAACAGTTGGACCATCGATAGTCGGACCATCGATAGTCGGACCATCGAACAGTCGGACAATTGATAGTTGGACCATCGATAGTCGGACCATCGATAGTCGGACCATCGAACAGTCGGACCATCGAACAGTCAGACCATCGATAGTCGGACCATCGAATAGTCGGACGATCGATAGTCGGACCATCGATATTCGGACCAACGAACAGTCGTACCATCGAACAGTCGGACCATCGATAGTCGGACCGTCGAACAGTCGGACCATCGAAAAGTTGGACCATCGATAGTCGGACAATCGAACAGTCGGACCATCGAGCAGTCGGACCATCGATAGTCGGACCATCGATAGTCAGACCATCGAACAGTCGGACCATCGATAGTCGGACCATCGATAGTCGGACCATGGATAGTTGGACCATCGATAGTCGGACCATCGATCAGTCGGACCATCGATAGTCAGACCATTGAACAGTCGGACCATCGAACAGTCGGACCAACGAACAGTCGGACCATCGAACAGTCGGACCATCGAACAGTCGGACCATCGATAGTCGGACCATCGAACAGTCGGACCATCGAACAGTCGGACCAGCGATAGTCGGCCCATCGAACAGTCGGACCATCGAACAGTCGGACCATCTATCGGTCGGACTATCGAACAGTCGGACCATCGATAGTCGGACCATCGATAGTCGGACCATCGATAGTCGGACCATCGATAGTTGGACCATTGAACAGTCGGACCATCGAACAGTCGGACCAATGAACAGTCGGTACCATCGAACAGTCGGACCATCGATAGTCGGACCATCGTACAGTCAGACCATCGAACAGTCGGACCATCAATAGTCAGCCCAACGAACAGTCGGGCCATCGATAGTCGGATCATCGATAGTCGGACCATTGAACAGTCGGACCAACGAACAGTCGGACCATCGATATTCGGACCATCAGTAGTCGGGCCATCGATAGTCAGACCATCGATAGTCGGACCATTGAACAGTCGGACCATCGATAGTCGGACCATTGAACAGTCGGACCAACGAACAGTCGGACCATCGATAGTCGGACCATCGAACAGTCGGACCATCAATAGTCGGACCATCGATAGTCGGACCATCGATAGTCGGACCATCGAACAGTCGGACCATCAAATAGTCGGACGATCGATAGTCAGACCATCGATAGTCAAATCATCGAACAGTCGGACCATCGATAGTCGGACCATCGATATTCGGACCATCGAACAGTCGGACCATCGATAGTCGGACCATCGAGAGTCGGACCATCGAACAGTCGGCCAATCGATAATCGGACCATCGAAAAGTTGGACCATCGATAGTCGGACCATCGAACAGTCGGACCATCGAACAGTTGGACCATCGATAGTCGGACCATCGAACAGTCGGACCATCGATAGTCGGACCATCGAACAGTCGGACCATCGATAGTCGGACCATTGAACAGTCGGACCAACGAACAGTCGGACCATCGATAGTCGGACCATCGAACAGTCGGACCATCAATAGTCGGACCATCGATAGTCGGACCATCGAACAGTCGGACCATCGATAGTCGGACCATCGAACAGTCGGACCATCGAACAGTCGGACCATCGATAGTCGGACCATCGAACAGTTGGACCATCGAGAGTCAGACCATCGAGAGTCGGACCATCGAACAGTCGGCCAATCGATAGTCGGACCAACGAAAAGTTGGACCATCGATAGTCGGACCATCGAACATTCGGACCATCGATAGTAGGACCATCGATAGTCGGTCCATCGAATAGTCGGACTATCGAACAGTCGGACCATCGATAGTCGGAACATCGAACAGTCGGACCATCGAACAGTTGGACCATCGATAGTCGGACCATCGAACAGTCGGACCATCGAGCAGTCGGACCATCGATAGTCAGACCATCGATAGTCAGACCATCGAACAGTCGGACCATCGATAGTCTGACCATCGATAGTCGGACCATCGATAGTTGGACCATCGATAGTCGGACCATCGAACAGTCGGACCATCGATAGTCAGACCATCGAACAGTCGGACCATCGAACAGTCGGAACATCGATCGTCGGACCATCGAACAGTCGGACCATCGAACAGTCAGACCATCGACAGTCGGACCATCGATAGTCAGACCATCGAACAGTCGGACCATCGATAGTCGGACCATCGATAGTCGGACCATCGATAGTCGGACCATCGATAGTCGGACCATCGAACAGTCGTACCATCGAACAGTCGGACCATCGATAGTCGGACCGTCGAACAGTCGGACCATCGAAAAGTTGGACCATCGATAGTCGGACAATCGAACAGTCGGACCATTGAGCAGTCAGACCATCGATAGTCGGATCATCGATAGTCAGACCATCGAACAGTCGGACCATCGATAGTCGGACCATCGATAGTCGGACCATCGATAGTTGGACCATCGATCGTCGGACCATCGATCAGTCGGACCATCGATAGTCAGACCATTGAACAGTCGGACCATCGAACAGTCGGACCATCGATAGTCGGCCCATCGAACAGTCGGACCATCGAACAGTCGGACCATCTATCGGTCGGACTATCGAACAGTCGGACCATCGATAGTCGGACCATCGATAGTCGGACCATCGATAGTCGGACCATCGATAGTTGGACCATTGAACAGTCGGACCATCGAACAGTCGGACCAATGAACAGTCGGTACCATCGAACAGTCGGACCATCGATAGTCGGACCATCGTACAGTCAGACCATCGAACAGTCGGACCATCAATAGTCAGCCCAACGAACATTCGGGCCATCGATAGTCGGATCATCGATAGTCGGACCATTGAACAGTCGGACCAACGAACAGTCGGACCATCGATATTCGGACCATCAGTAGTCGGGCCATCGATAGTCAGACCATCGATAGTCGGACCATTGAACAGTCGGACCATCGATAGTCGGACCATTGAACAGTCGGACCAACGAACAGTCGGACCATCGATAGTCGGACCATCGAACAGTCGGACCATCAATAGTCGGACCATCGATAGTCGGACCATCGATAGTCGGACCATCGAACAGTCGGACCATCAAATAGTCGGACGATCGATAGTCAGACCATCGATAGTCAAATCATCGAACAGTCGGACCATCGATAGTCGGACCATCGATATTCGGACCATCGAACAGTCGGACCATCGATAGTCGGACCATCGAGAGTCGGACCATCGAACAGTCGGCCAATCGATAATCGGACCATCGAAAAGTTGGACCATCGATAGTCGGACCATCGAACAGTCGGACCATCGAATAGTTGGACCATCGATAGTCGGACCATCGAACAGTCGGACCATCGATAGTCGGACCATCGAACAGTCGGACCATCGATAGTCGGACCATTGAACAGTCGGACCAACGAACAGTCGGACCATCGATAGTCGGACCATCGAACAGTCGGACCATCAATAGTCGGACCATCGATAGTCGGACCATCGATAGTCGGACCATCGAACAGTCGGACCATCAAATAGTCGGACGATCGATAGTCAGACCATCGATAGTCAAACCATCGAACAGTCGGACCATCGATAGTCGGACCATCGATATTCGGACCATCGAACAGTCGGACCATCGATAGTCGGACCATCGAGAGTCGGACCATCGAACAGTCGGCCAATCGATAGTCGGACCATCGAAAAGTTGGACCATCGATAGTCGGACCATCGAACAGTCGGACCATCGAACAGTTGGACCATCGATAGTCGGACCATCGAACAGTCGGACCATCGATAGTCGGACCATCGAACAGTCGGACCATCGAGAGTCAGACCATCGAGAGTCGGACCATCGAACAGTCGGCCAATCGATAGTCGGACCAACGAAAAGTTGGACCATCGATAGTCGGACCATCGAACATTCGGACCATCGATAGTAGGACCATCGATAGTCGGTCCATCGAATAGTCGGACTATCGAACAGTCGGACCATCGATAGTCGGAACATCGAACAGTCGGACCATCGAACAGTTGGACCATCGATAGTCGGACCATCGAACAGTCGGACCATCGAGCAGTCGGACCATCGATAGTCAGACCATCGATAGTCAGACCATCGAACAGTCGGACCATCGATAGTCTGACCATCGATAGTCGGACCATCGATAGTTGGACCATCGATAGTCGGACCATCGAACAGTCGGACCATCGATAGTCAGACCATCGAACAGTCGGACCATCGAACAGTCGGAACATCGATCGTCGGACCATCGAACAGTCGGACCATCGAACAGTCAGACCATCGACAGTCGGACCATCGATAGTCAGACCATCGAACAGTCGGACCATCGATAGTCGGACCATCGATAGTCGGACCATCGATAGTCGGACCATCGATAGTCGGACCATCGAACAGTCGTACCATCGAACAGTCGGACCATCGATAGTCGGACCGTCGAACAGTCGGACCATCGAAAAGTTGGACCATCGATAGTCGGACAATCGAACAGTCGGACCATTGAGCAGTCAGACCATCGATAGTCGGATCATCGATAGTCAGACCATCGAACAGTCGGACCATCGATAGTCGGACCATCGATAGTCGGACCATCGATAGTTGGACCATCGATCGTCGGACCATCGATCAGTCGGACCATCGATAGTCAGACCATTGAACAGTCGGACCATCGAACAGTCAGACCAACGAACAGTCGGACCATCGAACAGCCGGACCATCGAACAGTCGGACCATCGATAGTCGGACCATCGAACAGTCGGACCATCGAACAGTCGGACCAGCGATAGTCGGCCCATCGAACAGTCGGACCATCGAACAGTCGGACCATCGATCGGTCGGACTATCGAACAGTCGGACCATCGACAGTCGGACCATCGATAGTCGGACCATCGAACAGTCGGCCAATCGATAGTCGGACCAACGAAAAGTTGGACCATCGATAGTCGGACCATCGAACATTCGGACCATCGATAGTAGGACCATCGATAGTCGGTCCATCGAACAGTCGGACTGTCGAACAGTCGGACCATCGATAGTCGGAACATCGAACAGTCGGACCATCGAACAGTTGGACCATCGATAGTCGGACCATCGAACAGTCGGACCATCGAGCAGTTGGACCATCGATAGTCGGACCATCGAACAGTCGGACCATCGATAGTCGGACCATCGAACAGTTGGACCATCGAGAGTCAGACCATCGAGAGTCGGACCATCGAACAGTCGGCCAATCGATAGTCGGACCAACGAAAAGTTGGACCATCGAAAGTCGGACCATCGAACATTCGGACCATCGATAGTAGGACCATCGATAGTCGGTCCATCGAACAGTCGGACTATCGAACAGTCGGACCATCGATAGTCGGAACATTGAACAGTCGGACCATCGAACAGTTGGACCATCGATAGTCGGACCATCGAACAGTCGGACCATCGAGCAGTCGGACCATCGATAGTCAGACCATCGATAGTCAGACCATCGAACAGTCGGACCATCGATAGTCTGACCATCGATTGTCGGACCATCGATAGTTGGACCATCGATAGTCGGACCATCGATAGTCGGACCATCGATAGTTGGACCATTGAACAGTCGGACCATCGAACAGTCGGACCAATGAACAGTCGGTACCATCGAACAGTCGGACCATTGATAGTCGGACCATCGTACAGTCAGACCATCGAACAGTCGGACCATCAATAGTCAGCCCAACGAACATTCGGGCCATCGATAGTCGGATCATCGATAGTCGGACCATTGAACAGTCGGACCAACGAACAGTCGGACCATCGATATTCGGACCATCAGTAGTCGGGCCATCGATAGTCAGACCATCGATAGTCGGACCATTGAACAGTCGGACCATCGATAGTCGGACCATTGAACAGTCGGACCAACGAACAGTCGGACCATCGATAGTCGGACCATCGAACAGTCGGACCATCAATAGTCGGACCATCGATAGTCGGACCATCGATAGTCGGACCATCGAACAGTCGGACCATCAAATAGTCGGACGATCGATAGTCAGACCATCGATAGTCAAATCATCGAACAGTCGGACCATCGATAGTCGGACCATCGATATTCGGACCATCGAACAGTCGGACCATCGATAGTCGGACCATCGAGAGTCGGACCATCGAACAGTCGGCCAATCGATAATCGGACCATCGAAAAGTTGGACCATCGATAGTCGGACCATCGAACAGTCGGACCATCGAATAGTTGGACCATCGATAGTCGGACCATCGAACAGTCGGACCATCGATAGTCGGACCATCGAACAGTCGGACCATCGATAGTCGGACCATTGAACAGTCGGACCAACGAACAGTCGGACCATCGATAGTCGGACCATCGAACAGTCGGACCATCAATAGTCGGACCATCGATAGTCGGACCATCGATAGTCGGACCATCGAACAGTCGGACCATCAAATAGTCGGACGATCGATAGTCAGACCATCGATAGTCAAACCATCGAACAGTCGGACCATCGATAGTCGGACCATCGATATTCGGACCATCGAACAGTCGGACCATCGATAGTCGGACCATCGAGAGTCGGACCATCGAACAGTCGGCCAATCGATAGTCGGACCATCGAAAAGTTGGACCATCGATAGTCGGACCATCGAACAGTCGGACCATCGAACAGTTGGACCATCGATAGTCGGACCATCGAACAGTCGGACCATCGATAGTCGGACCATCGAACAGTCGGACCATCGAGAGTCAGACCATCGAGAGTCGGACCATCGAACAGTCGGCCAATCGATAGTCGGACCAACGAAAAGTTGGACCATCGATAGTCGGACCATCGAACATTCGGACCATCGATAGTAGGACCATCGATAGTCGGTCCATCGAATAGTCGGACTATCGAACAGTCGGACCATCGATAGTCGGAACATCGAACAGTCGGACCATCGAACAGTTGGACCATCGATAGTCGGACCATCGAACAGTCGGACCATCGAGCAGTCGGACCATCGATAGTCAGACCATCGATAGTCAGACCATCGAACAGTCGGACCATCGATAGTCTGACCATCGATAGTCGGACCATCGATAGTTGGACCATCGATAGTCGGACCATCGAACAGTCGGACCATCGATAGTCAGACCATCGAACAGTCGGACCATCGAACAGTCGGAACATCGATCGTCGGACCATCGAACAGTCGGACCATCGAACAGTCAGACCATCGACAGTCGGACCATCGATAGTCAGACCATCGAACAGTCGGACCATCGATAGTCGGACCATCGATAGTCGGACCATCGATAGTCGGACCATCGATAGTCGGACCATCGAACAGTCGTACCATCGAACAGTCGGACCATCGATAGTCGGACCGTCGAACAGTCGGACCATCGAAAAGTTGGACCATCGATAGTCGGACAATCGAACAGTCGGACCATTGAGCAGTCAGACCATCGATAGTCGGATCATCGATAGTCAGACCATCGAACAGTCGGACCATCGATAGTCGGACCATCGATAGTCGGACCATCGATAGTTGGACCATCGATCGTCGGACCATCGATCAGTCGGACCATCGATAGTCAGACCATTGAACAGTCGGACCATCGAACAGTCAGACCAACGAACAGTCGGACCATCGAACAGCCGGACCATCGAACAGTCGGACCATCGATAGTCGGACCATCGAACAGTCGGACCATCGAACAGTCGGACCAGCGATAGTCGGCCCATCGAACAGTCGGACCATCGAACAGTCGGACCATCGATCGGTCGGACTATCGAACAGTCGGACCATCGACAGTCGGACCATCGATAGTCGGACCATCGAACAGTCGGCCAATCGATAGTCGGACCAACGAAAAGTTGGACCATCGATAGTCGGACCATCGAACATTCGGACCATCGATAGTAGGACCATCGATAGTCGGTCCATCGAACAGTCGGACTGTCGAACAGTCGGACCATCGATAGTCGGAACATCGAACAGTCGGACCATCGAACAGTTGGACCATCGATAGTCGGACCATCGAACAGTCGGACCATCGAGCAGTTGGACCATCGATAGTCGGACCATCGAACAGTCGGACCATCGATAGTCGGACCATCGAACAGTTGGACCATCGAGAGTCAGACCATCGAGAGTCGGACCATCGAACAGTCGGCCAATCGATAGTCGGACCAACGAAAAGTTGGACCATCGAAAGTCGGACCATCGAACATTCGGACCATCGATAGTAGGACCATCGATAGTCGGTCCATCGAACAGTCGGACTATCGAACAGTCGGACCATCGATAGTCGGAACATTGAACAGTCGGACCATCGAACAGTTGGACCATCGATAGTCGGACCATCGAACAGTCGGACCATCGAGCAGTCGGACCATCGATAGTCAGACCATCGATAGTCAGACCATCGAACAGTCGGACCATCGATAGTCTGACCATCGATTGTCGGACCATCGATAGTTGGACCATCGATAGTCGGACCATCGAACAGTCGGACCATCGATAGTCAGACCATCGAACAGTCGGACCATCGAACAGTCGGAACATCGATCGTCGGACCATCGAACAGTCGGACCATCGAACAGTCAGACCATCGACAGTCGGACCATCGATAGTCAGACCATCGAACAGTCGGACCATCGATAGTCGGACCATCGATAGTCGGACCATCGATAGTCGGACCATCGATAGTCGGACCATCGATAGTCGGACCATCGAACAGTCGTACCATCGAACAGTCGGACCATCGATAGTCGGACCGTCGAACAGTCGGACCACCAAAAAGTTGGACCATCGATAGTCGGACAATCGAACAGTCGGACCATTGAGCAGTCAGACCATCGATAGTCGGATCATCGATAGTCAGACCATCGAACAGTCGGACCATCGATAGTCGGACCATCGATAGTCGGACCATCGATAGTTGGACCATCGATCGTCGGACCATCGATCAGTCGGACCATCGATAGTCAGACCATTGAACAGTCGGACCATCGAACAGTCAGACCAACGAACAGTCGGACCATCGAACAATCGGACCATCGAACAGTCGGACCATCGATAGTCGGACCATCGAACAGTCGGACCATCGAACAGTCGGACCAGCGATAGTCGGCCCATCGAACAGTCGGACCATCGAACAGTCGGACCATCGATCGGTCGGACTATCGAACAGTCGGACCATCGATAGTCGGACCATCGATAGTCGGACCATCGATAGTCGGACCATCGATAGTTGGACCATTGAACAGTCGGACCATTGAACAGTCGGACCAACGAACAGTCGGACCATCGAACAGTCGGACCATCGATAGTCGGACCATCGAACAGTCAGACCATCGAACAGTCGGACCATCAATAGTCAGCCCAACGAACAGTCGGGCCATCGATAGTCGGACCATCGATAGTCGGACCATTGAACAGTCGGACCAACGAACAGTCGGACCATTGATATTCGGACCATCAGTAGTCGGGCCATCAATAGTCAGACCATCGATAGTCGGACCATTGAACAGTCGGACCATCGATAGTCGGACCATTGAACAGTCGGACCAACGAACAGTCGGACCATCGATAGTCGGACCATCGAACAGTCGGACCATCAATAATCGGACCATCGATAGTCGGACCATCGATAGTCGGACCATCGAACAGTCGGACCATCAAATAGTCGGACGATCGATAGTCAGACCATCGATAGTCAAACCATCGAACAGTCGGACCATCGATAGTCGGACCATCGATATTCGGACCATCGAACAGTCGGACCATCGATAGTCGGACCATCGAGAGTCGGACCATCGAACAGTCGGCCAATCGATAGTCGGACCATCGAAAAGTTGGACCATCGAACAGTCGGACCATCGAACAGTTGGACCATCGATAGTCGGACCATCGAACAGTCGGACCATCGATAGTCGGACCATCGAACAGTCGGACCATCGAGAGTCAGACCATTGAGAGTTGGACCATCGAACAGTCAGCCAATCGATAGTCGGACCAACGAAAAGTTGGACCATCGATAGTCGGACCATCGAACATTCGGACCATCGATAGTCGGACCATCGATAGTCGGACCATCGAACAGTCGGACTATCGAACAGTCGGACCATCGATAGTCGGAACATCGAACAGTCGGACCATCGAACAGTTGGACCATCGATAGTTGGACCATCGAACAGTCGGACCATCGAGCAGTCGGACCATCGATAGTCAGACCATCGATAGTCAGACCATCGAACAGTCGGACCATCGATAGTCTGACCATCGATAGTCGGACCATCGATAGTTGGACCATCGATAGTCGGACCATCGAACAGTCGGACCATCGATAGTCAGACCATCGAACAGTCGGACCATCGAACAGTCGGAACATCGATCGTCGGACCATCGAACAGTCGGACCATCGAACAGTCAGACCATCGATAGTCGGACCATCGAACAGTCGGACCATCGAACAGTCGGACCATCGATAGTCGGCACATCGAACAGTCGGACCATCGAACAGTCGGACCATCGAACAGTTGGCCCATCGAACAGTCGAACCATTGATAGTCAGACCATCGCTAGTCGGACCATCGAACAGTCGGACCATCGATAGTCGGACCATCGATAGTCGGACCATCGATCGTCAGACCATCGAACAGTCGGACCATCGAACAGTCGGACCATCGCTAGTCGGACCATCGATAGTCGGACCATCGATAGTTGGGCCATTGAACAGTCGGACCATCGAACAGTCGGACCATCGAACAGTCGGACCATCGAACAGTCGGACCATCGATAGTCGGACCATCGATAGTCGGACCATCGAACAGTCGGACCATCGAACAGTCGGCCCATCGAACAGTCGGACCATCGATAGTCGGACCATCGATAGTCGGACCATCGAACAGTCGGACCATCGATAGTTGGACCATCGAACAGTCGGACCATCGATAGTCGGACCATCGAACAGTCAGACCATCGAACAGTCGGACCATCGAACAGTCGGACCATCGATAGTCGGACCATTGATACTCGGACCATTGAACAGTCGGACCAACGTATAGTCGGACCATCGAACAGTCGGACCATCGATAGTCGGACCATTAAACAGTCAGACCATCGAACAGTTGGACCATCGATAGTCAGACCATTGAACAGTCAGACCTTTGATAGTTGGATCATCGAACAGTCGGACCATCGATAGTCGGACCATTGAACAGTCGGACCATTGATAGTCGGATCATCGAACAGTCGGACCATCGATAGTCGGACCATCGAACAGTCGGACCATCGATAGTCGATCCATCAATAGTCAGAGTATCGATAGTCGGACATCGAACAGTCGGACCATCGATAGTCGGACCATCGATAGTCGGACCATCGATATTCGGACCATCGAACAGTCGGACCATCGATAGTCGGACCATCGAGAGTCGGACCATCGAACAGTCGGCCAATCGATAGTCGGACCATCGAAAAGTTGGACCATCGATAGTCGGACCATCGAACAGTCGGACCATCGATAGTCAGACCATCGAACAGTCGGACCATCGAACAGTCGGAACATCGATCGTCGGACCATCGAACAGTCGGACCATCGAACAGTCAGACCATCGACAGTCGGACCATCGATAGTCAGACCATCGAACAGTCGGACCATCGATAGTCGGACCATCGATAGTCGGACCATCGATAGTCGGACCATCGATAGTCGGACCATCGAACAGTCGTACCATCGAACAGTCGGACCATCGATAGTCGGACCGTCGAACAGTCGGACCACCAAAAAGTTGGACCATCGATAGTCGGACAATCGAACAGTCGGACCATTGAGCAGTCAGACCATCGATAGTCGGATCATCGATAGTCAGACCATCGAACAGTCGGACCATCGATAGTCGGACCATCGATAGTCGGACCATCGATAGTTGGACCATCGATCGTCGGACCATCGATCAGTCGGACCATCGATAGTCAGACCATTGAACAGTCGGACCATCGATCAGTCAGACCAACGAACAGTCGGACCATCGAACAGTCGGACCATCGAACAGTCGGACCATCGATAGTCGGACCATCGAACAGTCGGACCATCGAACAGTCGGACCAGCGATAGTCGGCCCATCGAACAGTCGGACCATCGAACAGTCGGACCATCGATCGGTCGGACTATCGAACAGTCGGACCATCGATAGTCGGACCATCGATAGTCGGACCATCGATAGTCGGACCATCGATAGTTGGACCATTGAACAGTCGGACCATCGAACAGTCGGACCAACGAACAGTCGGACCATCGAACAGTCGGACCATCGATAGTCGGACCATCGAACAGTCAGACCATCGAACAGTCGGACCATCAATAGTCAGCCCAACGAACAGTCGGGCCATCGATAGTCGGACCATCGATAGTCGGACCATTGAACAGTCGGACCAACGAACAGTCGGACCATTGATATTCGGACCATCAGTAGTCGGGCCATCGATAGTCAGACCATCGATAGTCGGACCATTGAACAGTCGGACCATCGATAGTCGGACCATTGAACAGTCGGACCAACGAACAGTCGGACCATCGATAGTCGGACCATCGAACAGTCGGACCATCAATAATCGGACCATCGATAGTCGGACCATCGATAGTCGGACCATCGAACAGTCGGACCATCAAATAGTCGGACGATCGATAGTCAGACCATCGATAGTCAAACCATCGAACAGTCGGCCCATCGATAGTCGGACCATCGATATTCGGACCATCGAACAGTCGGACCATCGATAGTCGGACCATCGAGAGTCGGACCATCGAACAGTCGGCCAATCGATAGTCGGACCATCGAAAAGTTGGACCATCGATAGTCGGACCATCGAACAGTCAGACCATAGAACAGTTGGACCATCGATAGTCGGACCATCGAACAGTCGGACCATCGATAGTCGGACCATCGAACAGTCGGACCATCGAGAGTCAGACCATTGAGAGTTGGACCATCGAACAGTCAGCCAATCGATAGTCGGACCAACGAAAAGTTGGACCATCGATAGTCGGACCATCGAACATTCGGACCATCGATAGTCGGACCATCGATAGTCGGACCATCGAACAGTCGGACTATCGAACAGTCGGACCATCGATAGTCGGAACATCGAACAGTCGGACCATCGAACAGTTGGACCATCGATAGTTGGACCATCGAACAGTCGGACCATCGAGCAGTCGGACCATCGATAGTCAGACCATCGATAGTCAGACCATCGAACAGTCGGACCATCGATAGTCTGACCATCGATAGTCGGACCATCGATAGTTGGACCATCGATAGTCGGACCATCGAACAGTCGGACCATCGATAGTCAGACCATCGAACAGTCGGACCATCGAACAGTCGGAACATCGATCGTCGGACCATCGAACAGTCGGACCATCGAACAGTCAGACCATCGATAGTCGGACCATCGAACAGTCGGACCATCGAACAGTCGGACCATCGATAGTCGGCACATCGAACAGTCGGACCATCGAACAGTCGGACCATCGATAGTCGGACCATCGAACAGTCGGACCATCGAACAGTCGGACCATCGAACAGTTGGCCCATCGAACAGTCGAACCATTGATAGTCAGACCATCGCTAGTCGGACCATCGAACAGTCGGACCATCGATAGTCGGACCATCGATAGTCGGACCATCGATCGTCAGACCATCGAACAGTCGGACCATCGAACAGTCGGACCATCGCTAGTCGGACCATCGATAGTCGGACCATCGATAGTTGGGCCATTGAACAGTCGGACCATCGAACAGTCGGACCATCGAACAGTCGGATCATCGAACAGTCGGACCATCGATAGTCGGACCATCGATAGTCGGACCATCGAACAGTCGGACCATCGAACAGTCGGCCCATCGAACAGTCGGACCATCGATAGTCGGACCATCGATAGTCGGACCATCGAACAGTCGGACCATCGATAGTTGGACCATCGAACAGTCGGACCATCGATAGTCGGACCATCGAACAGTCAGACCATCGAACAGTCGGACCATCGAACAGTCGGATCATCGAACAGTCGGACCATCGATAGTCGGACCATCGATAGTCGGACCATCGAACAGTCGGACCATCGAACAGTCGGCCCATCGAACAGTCGGACCATCGATAGTCGGACCATCGATAGTCGGACCATCGATAGTCGGACCATCGAACAGTCGTACCATCGAACAGTCGGACCATCGATAGTCGGACCATCGAACAGTCAGACCATCGAACAGTCGGACCATCGAACAGTCGGACCATCGATAGTCGGACCATTGATACTCGGACCATTGAACAGTCGGACCAACGAATAGTCGGACCATCGAACAGTCGGACCATCGATAGTCGGACCATTAAACAGTCAGACCATCGAACAGTTGGACCATCGATAGTCAGACCATTGAACAGTCAGACCTTTGATAGTTGGATCATCGAACAGTCGGACCATCGATAGTCGGACCATTGAACAGTCGGACCATTGATAGTCGGATCATCGAACAGTCGGACCATCGATAGTCGGACCATCGAACAGTCGGACCATCGATAGTCGATCCATCAATAGTCAGAGTATCGATAGTCGGACATCGAACAGTCGGACCATCGATAGTCGGACCATCGATAGTCGGACCATCGATATTCGGACCATCGAACAGTCGGACCATCGATAGTCGGACCATCGAGAGTCGGACCATCGAACAGTCGGCCAATCGATAGTCGGACCATCGAAAAGTTGGACCATCGATAGTCGGACCATCGAACAATCGGACCATCGAACAGTTGGACCATCGATAGTCGGACCATCGAACAGTCGGACCATCGATAGTCGGACCATCGAACAGTCGGACCATCGAGCAGTCGGACCATCGATAGTCAGACCATCGAACAGTCGGACCATCGATAGTCTGACCATCGATAGTCGGACCATCGATAGTTGGACCATCGATAGTCGGACCATCGAACAGTCGGACCATCGATAGTCAGACCATCGAACAGTCGGACCATCGAACAGTCGGAACATCGATCGTCGGACCATCGAACAGTCGGACCATCGAACAGTCAGACCATCGATAGTCGGACCATCGAACAGTCGGACCATCGAACAGTCGGACCATCGATTGTCGGCCCATCGAACAGTCGGACTATCGAACAGTCGGACCATCGATAGTCGGACCATCGAACAGTCGGACCATCGAACAGTCGGACCATCGAACAGTTGGCCCATCGAACAGTCGGACCATCGATAGTCAGACCATCGCTAGTCGGACCATCGAACAGTCGGACCATCGATAGTCGGACCATCGAACAGTCGGACCATCGAACAGTCGGACCATCGCTAGTCGGACCATCGATAGTCGGACCATCGATAGTCGGGCCATTGAACAGTCGGACCATCGAACAGTCGGACCATCGAACAGTCGGACCATCGAACAGTCGGACCATCGATAGTCGGACCATCGATAGTCGGACCATCGAACAGTCGGACCATCGAACAGTCGGCCCATCGAACAGTTGGACCATCGATAGTCGGACCATCGATAGTCGGACCATCGAACAGTCGGACCATCGATAGTGGGACCATCGAACAGTCGGACCATCGATAGTCGGACCATCGAACAGTCAGACCATCGAACAGTCGGACCATCGAACAGTCGGACCATCGATAGTCGGACCATTGATACTCGGACCATTGAACAGTTGGACCATCGATAGTCGGACCATTGAACAGTCGGACCAACGAACAGTCGGACCAACGAATAGTCGGACCATCGAACAGTCGGACCATCGATAGTCGGACCATTAAACAGTCGGACCATCGAACAGTTGGACCATCGATAGTCAGACCATTGAACAGTCGGACCTTTGATAGTTGGATCATCGAACAGTCGGACCATCGATAGTCGGACCATTGAACAGTCGGACCATTGATAATCGGATCATCGAACAGTCGGACCATCGATAGTCGGACCATTAAACAGTCGGACCATCGAACAGTTGGACCATCGATAGTCAGACCATTGAACAGTCGGACCTTTGATAGTTGGATCATCGAACAGTCGGACCATCGATAGTCGGACCATTGAACAGTCGGACCATTGATAATCGGATCATCGAACAGTCGGACCATCGATAGTCGGACCATTGAACAGTCGGACCATCGAACAGTCGGACCATCGAACAGTCGGACCAACGAACAGTCGGACCATCGATAGTCGGACCGTCGAACAGTCGGACCATCGATAATCGGACCATCGATAGTCGGACCATCGATAGTCGGACCGTCGATAGTCGGACCATCGAACACTCGGACCATCGATAGTCGGACCATCGATAGTCGGACCGTCGAACAGTCGGACCATCGAACAGTCGGACCATCGATCGTCGGACCATCGAACAGTCGGACCATTGAACAGTCGGACCATCGAACAGTCGGACCATCGATCGTCGGACCATCGAACAGTCGGACCATTGAACAGTCGGACCATCGAACAGTCGGACCATCGATAGTCGGACCGTCGATAGTCGGACCGTCGAACAGTCGGACCGTCGAACAGTCGGACCGTCGAACAGTCGGACCATCGAACAGTCGGACCATCGAACAGTCGGACCATCGATAGTCGGACCATCGATAGTCGGACCATCGATAGTCTGACCACCAGCATTCGGCAGGCGCACTCTGCCAGCTGGACACCTGAACTCGGCACTGGGCAAGTGAGAATCTACCCCATGACCCGCCCACCTCTGCCTATCCAGCTCCAAGCCAAGTATTTATAACCGTTACCCATGACGTACCCGGTGATTGAGAGGCTGGGAGCAGTATTGGGGCGTCCTAACTTGTCCTTCACCACCAGCCCTGCAAAGAGGTTGGCAGAACTCTTGCAAGGTCCTGCAGATTCCTCAATGTAAAGCTGGGAATCGGAGTGTCCTGGCCTAACTTGTGGCCATTCTGGCCATCGGGGATACTGTTGCTTTCTTTTCTACGGTGGGATGGATAGGGTGGGGGGTGGGGAGGGGGGCTGGCTACATTGAAGGTCACGCTTCCAAAACAAACTTTGCTGGGATCAGCTGCACAGATCCCAGGTGGGCGCATCTCAACCGTTACACTGGATACACAGGCTCCCCCCTCCTCCTCTTCCACTAACCTCGACCAACCCCTCACCCCCTCCACCAACCCCCCCCCCTCCACAACCCCCCCCCTCCACCAACCACTCACCCACTCCACCAACCCCCCCACCCCACCAACCCCCCCCTCCACCAACCCCCCCACCCCACCAACCCCCCCCTCCACCAACCCTCACCCCCTCCACCAACCCCCCCCTCCACCAACCCCTCACCCCCTCCAGAAACCCCCGCTCCTCCACCAACCCACACTCCCTACAGCCCCCTCGTGCATGTGAGTGCTTCATAAAGAACCCATAACATACCACTAACCCCCCATTATCGCTAATTCTTGCACAGTTCCAAATGAGTTAGCTCAACTGAACCCATTGTATGACTAATATGGTCACATTATCTTGGTCCAGTGCTAGCGATTAATTTGACAAGTAAAATTTAGATCAGAATTACACTTGATCGGGTCAATGACATGACTATGTTAATCTTTAGACTTCTGGCCTTTTATTGGATACGCAAACTGCCTTTGAAATCGGACCTCATCCAATCAGGGTTAACCGTCACCCATGTGGGCCTTGTACAGTTATTGCCAGAGATCGATTGGCGATCACTTGTATTTCAGAGCAAGCAATGAACAGTATTAATGCTATTGCCCATGAGAGGGTGCTGTGTCACACTGCAACCACAAACACTGAATGGTAAGCTCCGTATTATTCTTCACAAAATAATTCTTTGCGAGACTGGTCAGCTGACTAAAACCACATGCCAGTAGTTTCAGCACAGCGCAACACCGACCAATCAAACTGACAAGAATTCATGAGTGGGCACCTGTCAGCCAATGGCCGACCTGTCCCTGATCACCAAACACAACTCCTCCCTGACAACAGATTGGATATCACAAAGTAATCTTATTAATGCTGTAAGATTTTAAATTCTTTTCACTGTGAGATTCATAAAAATTATTTTGAGGACCATTAAAATTAGGATGGCCACGAGACTAGATTGTCCCGGGTCCACTTTGTGCTGAGGGTCAGTTGATCACAGACAGGGCATTATTTGATGGTCAGATTTAAGCCAAACGATCGTTTCTCAGCTCTACCAGAGATGGGATATGCAGCTCGTAAAGTGTGAAATACCGCTGTACAGCATTAGAGGGCACTCCTGTATCTTCAGAAATGCAGTAATACCTGTGTCATTGTACAACCACAAATTTAAGCTGAACAAGTTGTTCCGTTGCCATGATCTAGACCTTGAACTTTCAAACCATCCTTTATTTGGTGAGAAATTTGCATGTTCATGTTTAGGACCTTGCTGAATGGCCATCTCCACCTCATTGCCAACAGGCTCAAATACCCAGGGCTAGAAATTCCATTGCACCCGTTTGTGGCGATTACTTTTTACATCCTGGGAACTTCAGCTTTAGCACTCCAAGAGGGAAATAGAGTGCTAAACCAAGCCACTTCCTTTAGAGCGCTAAAGTGTGTGAGGGAGAGGTAGAGTGCTAAAGTGTGTGAGGGAGAGGTAGAGCACTGAAGTGTGTGAGGGAGAGGTAGAGCGCTGAAGTGTGTGAGGGAGAGGTAGAGCGCTGAAGTGTGTGAGGGAGAGGCAGAGCGCTAAAGTGTGTGAGGGAGAGGTAGAGCGCTAAAGTGTGTGAGGGAGAGGTAGAGCGCTAAAGTGTGTGAGGGAGAGGTAGAGCGCTAAAGTGTGTGAGGGAGAGGCAGAGTGCTAAAGTGTGTGAGGGAGAGGTCGAGCGCTGAAGTGTGTGAGGGAGAGGTAGAGCGTTGAAGTGTGTGAGGGAGAGGTAGAGCGCTAAAGTGTGTGAGGGAGAGGTAGAGCGCTGAAGTGTGTGTGAGGGAGAGGTAGAGCGCTGAAGTGCGTGTGAGGGAGAGGTAGAGCGCTGAAGTGTGTGTGAGGGAGAGGTAGAGCGCTAAAGTGTGTGAGGGAGAGGTAGAGTGCTGAAGTGTGTGAGGGAGAGGTAGAGCGCTGAGCAATGTCCCGTACAGCGCTGCCGGCATCACAGGATCCTTCCCTCACTTAAAGGGAAGGGCCAATGCTGGGTTTCAAGATTCTACCTCTTATTTCTGTGGGGCCACGGGGCCTGCGTGACTTCCATTATAACCCCAAGCACCCTCAGAGAGTGGAGGGCTGAGGAATTATGCAGCAATGCGCTGTCAAAAACAATCAGCAGGCACCAGACTGGTGCGAAGAATAAAGTTTGCCCTAGCTCACCACCACTGCCTTTAAATAACATTTCCCAGGCCAGCGATGCTGCAGGGGGCGGGAGCGAATATCACATCTGAGGCGGTAACGGGGCGCTGCGCACCTGATGACATCATGATCTACGCATTACAAAGCGAGGCGGTAAGTGTTAACGCCAGGGCAAAACCGCAAGGGAAGTTCGCGGCACGCAGTCGGTAACCCCTTAGTGCCCTGTTACCGCCCCCCACAGGCACTAATGGGAGGCGCAACGGAGCCAAACTTTGCCTCACCCCAGTGTTTCGGGCTTGAAATTCATTTGCTAGTGCCTGCTGATAACGCCAGTGTTCGGTGTTAACTGGGAGTTAGGCGGTTGTGAGTGGCGCTTGGTGCTGTTCACGCCCAACAGGAAATTTGTGATCATTATTTAAGGGCTTTAAACGTTATGTCCAACCGGCTAATGCCATGGAAATCATGATGTCAGTATGTGTGCAATGTCTCTATCGCGATATTTAGTTTGTACAGCTGCCTTACCAGCAGGTGGCCATACAGCCTGAAAAAAGGTGGTTAATCAGTGGAACACGGGCTGAATCAGCCAGAGAGCAAGGTACGTTTTTTTCTTTATTCATTTCTTCATTGTTTCCTTAGTTCTAACAGTGGGGATGTTTGTGTGCGGGTCGGAGAAGTTTGAGGATTTCTTTCTTTCTTCCCTTTTCTTCCCGTTTCCCAGCGAGCGTGTCGGCAACCTCCCAATGCAAAATTCAGCCGGCCTCCTGAACTCCCGCCTGAGCTTGAATGTGCAATACCACCTTTTTAGCGCTACCCTCTCATCTTTGGCCGTAAAAACTGAATTTGGCGGTTGGAGCCTGCACCTAACGCCTGGCGGTAAATTCAGCACTCAGGCGGTGACACCGCCTCAAAAATGGTGGTACTGACCCCTTAGTTTATTTGTGCAGTTAAACCTGTAAATTACGGACACCTAAGGGGTTGCTATCACCTGTCCCATTTTTTGCAGGTTTCCTTATTTGCAAAATAATCATTGTATGTACTGTAAAAATGTTCCCAACAATCTTGAAGAACCAGCTGAGATTATGAACAGCATCTAATTAGCTGCCAGAATGCTAAGAACTTAAGTCTGGAAGCAGATATCACAATAAATCTGATGTGGCAAGTACAGTGCCTGTACAGTGGACCAGTTCTGAACAACATTCTCAAACGATGGACAACCGTGGGGTCGGGCCTGTGAGCATCTTCTGGGATCACGTGCCCAGAGTGACACGTGCATCCTGGGAGTTGTAGTGCTCAGAGTGACACATGCATCCTGGGAGTTGTAGTGCTCAGAGCGACACATGCATCCTGGGAGCTGTAGTGCCCAGAGGGACATATGCATCCTGGGAGCTGTAGTGCCCACAGTGACACGTGCATCCTGGGAGTTGTAGTGTCCAGAGTGACACATGCATCCTGGGAGTTGTAGTGCCCAGAGTGACACGTGCATCCTGGGAGTTGTAGTGCCCAGAGTGACGCGTACATCCTGGGAGTTGTAATGCCCAGAGTGACACGTGCATCCTGGGAGCTGTAGTGCAGAGTGATACGTTTATTCTAGGAGTTGTACTACCATGAGATATTTTATGTCCACCTGAGAAGGTTGATAGGGCTTCAGTTTAACATCTCCTCTGAAGGACGACACCTCCGACAGTGCAGCACTCCCTCAGAACTGCACTGAAGTTTCAGCTTAGCTTATGTGCTCAAGTTTGGAGCACACAACCTTCCGACTCAGAGGTGAGAGTGCTACCAACTGAGCCAAGACCAACACCCAGGTGCTCCGGTACTTCATCTGAAGTCAGCACCTCGAATACTTCAGCACTCCCTCAGTGCTGCAGTATCACTCGAGTTTACGGATGCAACCTTTTGACTGAGAGCCCAGAATGCTGCCAAGTGAGCCAAGCGGACACAATACGGCAGCACAAGAATACATTGAATATGTGCTAGAGGGGGAAGGAAGTCTCGAGCGAGTACTCTCTGCTCAAAGTAATCCTGCCCCCCGATACTCTCTAGAAAAGGTACCGAGAGAAATGAATCTTTTACAGTGATTAAAATACTGCTGTTGTGGATACGTGTTGTTTCATTAGCTCTAGAGCCGCTTCAGTGATGTCGGTCACAGGGAAGAGCCTCCTGCAATCTGGTTGGCTCCACTAGTTTCAGTAAGGGTAGGAACCTTGGACTGGTCGGAGGGACTGTTGGAATCAGCCAGACCCTCAGGAAAGCTTCCGCTGGCAGATATGCCGCAGCACCATGGAGAGCAGGAGCAGTACTTTGAACAGATTGTAATTGGCTTTCCCTCCCTTTTCACTTCCACATTAGAACTGCTGCATAATCCCCTTATTACACGCTCCCGTGAATCCTGTGACTTTACTAAATACTTGAAGGAGAAAAAATTGCAGGGATATGGGGAAAGAACGGGGGAGTGGGGCTAACTGGATTGCTCTTCGAAAGAGCTGGCGCAGAATCGATGGGCCGAATGGCCTCCTTCTCCGATTCTATGTTTCAATTCTGCAGTGACGACATCCCGGGATGCTCAGCCTTCCTGTCTATGCAATAGGGTCACTACTTTTTACTGTCAGTAGCCTATATTAATGTTGTTGACCTAATAACACACAGTATTGAAAAGCATAGAGTGCTTTCCGAAAGGGTGAAGGCACCTTGTAGGGTGAGACTTAGGCCTTTGCAGGTGATGTTCAATCCCCAGTTTGTGCTGAGTTCCCTGGTCTCAGCCAATGTTACAGTTGACCTCAGTGCCTCTGGGCTGGCAAGGGGAACAATCATCCCGATTCGCCATTGCTGATTGCCAGCCAGTGGCCCTGTACGTGGGTGTTGAGTGAGGACAATATTGGGTTCGGCTGTGATGCTCTTCGCAATTGAATACCCTGCTGCTGCACATTGGATTGACTCCCACTTGGCCACTTAAGTAAGTAGCAGAAGGTAGCCAACACTGTTGGAACTGAAATAGCCATCTCCCCCAGGACAGGAGAGGAGAGGAGAGGAGAGGAGGGGGGTGAGTGGAATGGGATGGATGAAGGATTTATAGATGTTACAAAATGAAACCCAGAGTGTTATCTAATCTTTGGATTCAGATGAGGTATATGAACCACTCATGTCTCGTTCTCCTGGATGAACTGTGCTGTATGGTGATTCCATATTGAGATATTGTATTACAGTATTATAGGATTGCTAGAAACTATAGTATTACATAACCTCATAATGGCTGGAAATGTACAGTAGGATTAGTACTTAAAGTAATATTACATAATGCTACAATGAAATCCAGCATTAAGTGCACTATAAGTTTTTACACATCAGCAGATAGGCTATTGAGGTGTGGCTATAATCTCAGCTCTGGAAAGAGGCATGAAAGTGTGATGCAACAGATGTATTAATTAAACACAGTGAACATACATTCTTAAAGGGACAATCACCCAAGAGTTCAAGGAGTGCATCTCACATTTCAAATAAAGGACCCTCCTCCCTCAAAGGTAAATTATATTTAATTACTAATCAGTATAAAGCCAACATTTTCAACCAATTTACTTGCTCACTGAAGTGGTTACTTCGATCCCTCTCCCCTATCTACTGAACCAGCAGGAAACCAAACCTACATTGAAATCTCAGGACGCTGAAAATTTACAGAGGTTTTGCAGATTACCTTGTACAGGTTGAATCTCTCTTATCTGGAACCCTCGGGACCTGGCCTGTGCCGGATAAGGGATTTTGCCGGACGAGGGGTGGTCACATTAAATTGGATGGTACAGGTACTGAGCAAGGGGATATCGGGGCTGGCTGGCTTTGGGCTGGGAGTGCGGCAGAGAGATCATGGAGGCTGGGGGGGAGGGTTGGATCGCGGGGTCAGGCCAGCGATTGTGGGAGTCGGCAGCAACGAAGGATTTCAATTTGTTCATGTCGGAGTTCTGCGCATGGGCCACCCGGTGGCCGGGAATGGTGCCGGACGAGAGGTGGTTCTGGATAAAGGAGTTCTGGATAAGGGAGGTTCAACCTGTACCAGCTGCGATTCCAACTAGAATCAGGCGGGATTGTGGCAGAGAAAGGTGCAAAATGCAGGAACTTATGTCTACCACCCCGACTGGGATTTCCCCACCCCTGCTGCCCTCGCCAAGACTACCACTGGCCTTCCCTGCTCACTACATGCAAATAGTGGCGGAGCGGGGCAAGGCCCAGACTCCCTGAGAAGATTACTCTGAGACTCAGACTTGGCTCAGTGGGTAGCACCCTTGCCTCGGAATCAGAAGGTTGTGGGTTCACGTCCCACTCCAGGGACTTGAGCACAAAGATCTTGGCTGGCACTCCCAGATTAGGTATTAGGCAGTCCCTCGTGTCGAGGATCTTGCTTCCACACCAAAGAAGATGAGCTCAATGAGCTACACCTTGAAGATGCCATCTTTTGGCTGGGACATTAAACTGAGTTCCAGTCTGCTCTCTAGGGTGGACTTAAACGATCCCATGGCACTATTTCGAAGAAGAGCAAAGTGTGCTGGCCAATATTTATCCCTCAATCAACGTCACTAAAGAAACAGATTATCTGGTCATTATCACATTGCTGTTTGTGGGAGCTTGCTGTGAACAAATTGACTGCCGTGTTTCCTACATTAGATTACAACACTTTTTTAAAAAGTACTTAATTGGCTGCAAAGCATTTTAGGATGTCTGAGGTAGTGAAAGGCACAATAGAAATGTAAGACTTTCTTTCTCTCCCATCAGCCTTGTAGGCCATGACAGAAATGGACACAAGTAAGTAACTGAGGGTCAGATTGGAGCGGGAAGAGGCTTCACCAAGACCCTTTCCCTTCACTGGCAGAGCTCAGGACCATTACCACCGATTCCCGGGAGCACCATGTGGAAATTGGCATTCGGCCTCGGGAATGGGACACTTGTGTCCTACAAGGCTGCAGCTCCATCAGCTTTCAGGTCTCGCTGCAGCACTGGTAGCATTTCCGTCTGCACTGGCGGGGTTCCTCCTGGCAATGAGAAGCCACCGTACCGAGTTGAAGAGTGCCGACCCAGGGAAATAGGTCAAGCTTGAAGCCAAATCGGAAGGGCAGGCAGAAGTCCCACACTGCTAGGACTTTAATCCCAGCCTATATCTGGCCCTCAAAAGATCATCATCATCATCATTATAGGTGGTCCCTCGAAACAAGGATGACTTGCTTCCAGGCCAAAAAAAGGGTGAGTTCACAGGTGTTTAAATGAAGGACCCGAACTACATCCTCAAGTGTGGAAGATACCTGTGCGTGGATTTTTTTTAACCTGTGGTGGCCGTTGCACACCAGCCACCATACGGGCTTGACAGAGCTAGGTCTTAGTCCAATGGCAAGGATTACCCAAGACGACTGGAGACCAGCCCTGATGCATGGACCTAATGCACACACATATCGCGGTGTGCGCTGGTCCATGCTGCTTCTGGGCCCCTGGCCCCAAACTCGCGCCTCCAACAGATTCACTGTAATTTGAACATTTTGGTGACGCTGGTCCAGATCCAGCCAACTTCCTACATATAGCTCAGGGACACTGCCGTCACCCTTTAGAGTCGTCAGACAGCCAGCCTGGTGGGCTGGTACTCAAGTCTCACTGTAAATGATGTGCCACGATCAAGGGGCAGAGCTTGTTGTTCAAAGCACTTGGCTTTTTTACGTTCAATATTTTCATTTTTAATAATGTTCCTGGTATCATGAAAATCTTTGAGTATGGTCTCTCTCCCAGTGAGGCAGCTCAGGTGACGTCAGTTACAGAAAGCACCCCCACCCCATCCTTAACCAAATTAGCTCCCCTGCAAACAGTGAGCGATGTTGCTTTACAAGAACCTGAGAATTGTTCCAGAGATTTCCCAGCCTGTTGTGTGGTTTCCCGGAGATAGACAGATCCGGAACGACGTTTGAGGCATTTAAAGTTCTCTCCTCCGTAATCATTTGCAGTGGAGCCACGCTGCGATAGATCAGTGCGTGCCCTGTAATTGACATCACTGGAGCAGCAAGAGAGAGAGACCTTACTCAAGAGAGTCCATGGTGGCAAGAAAGTTCCCTTTTAAAAAGGTATTGAAGAGATTTATGGTGAGACCATTATTTCTTATGTGAGAATTGGAGCACTGTGATCAAAACAATCACCCTAGTCAGAGTCCGTGAAGCATTTAATCCAATATTACATATTTTAAATTAATATCATAAAAATTATAAGGTGTCAAGCTTGGCTCAGTTATTAGCACTCTGACCTTTGACACAGAAGGTCGTGGGGTCAAACCTCACTCCAGAAACATGAGAACATAATCCAGGTTAACACTCCCAGTTAGCTCTAGACTTGACTATTCCAATGCACACCTGGCTGGCCTCCCACATTCTACCCTACGTAAACTAGAGGTGATCCAAAACTCGGCTGCCCGTGGCCTAACTCGCACCAAGTCCTGCTCACCCATCATCATCATCATCATAGGTAGTCCCTCGGAGTTGAGGATGACTTGTTTCCACATTAGAAATTAGTTCTCAGGTGACTGAAGAGTCCAATGCGGGACCTACAGTCTCTGTCACAGGTGGGGCAGACGGTGGTTGAAGGAACGGATGGGTGGGGAGTCTGGATTGCCACACGCTCCTTCTGCTGTCGACGCTTGGTTTCAGCTTGCTCTCGGTGAACAATCTCGAGGTGCTCAGTATTACGTATGTGAACCTCACTTGTGTATAAGACTTCCTATTAGGGGGCACATCTGTGGGAGATCTATGGGTCACCTGTGTATCCTGGAGAAAACAGGTATAAAAGGCAGTCCACCATGCTACTGCCTCACTTTGGAGTTATATTAAAGAGACCAAAGTCACAATGGTTTGAGCTTACAACACAGTCTCATGAAGTTATTCTGAATGTAACAACTGGCGACGAGTTACAGATCATGAACTTTCACGCGGAAATGGCTGCCGTTGGTATTCTTGAGAGATTTGTTGAGGGTGATTATTGGGAAGCCTTCGTTGAGCGTCTTGACCAGTACTTCATGGCAAATGAGCTGGACACTGCTGAGATCGAGACCAAGCGCAGGGCGATTCTCCTCACCACATGTGGGTCGTCGGTATATGGCCTCCTCAAAGATCTAACGGTCCCAGACAAACCAACGGACAAGACTTACACAGAGCTGTGTGCGCTGGCTCGGGAACACCTCCAGCTGAAGGAGAACATCTTAATGGCCAGGTATCGCTTTTACACGCACCATCGCTCCGAGGGCCAGAATGTGGCGAGTTTTGTCGCCGATCTAAGATGCTTTGCGGGCAGTGCGAATTTGCAGGATTGTTGGGGGAAATGTTGCGGGACTTTTTCGTGCTCGGAATTGGCCACGAGATCATCCTCCGCAAACTGCTGTCTGCCGAATCCCTAGATCTGAGCAAGGCCATCACGATAGCCCAGGCTTTCATATCCACGAGCGACAACACGAAACAGATATCTTCACAGAATCACAGCTCACCGGCAAGTACTGTGCATAAAATAATGCCTTCAGCAGGCAGAACTGTACATGGCAGGGCCCACACGACCGCAGGGGTCAAGCCTAGGGTGACTCAGAGACCACTGTGAGGTGCTAATGTGAATCCATTAACACCATGCTGGCACTGCGGGGGCAGTCACAGAGCCCAGCAATGTCGATCCAAGCACTATGAGTGCAAGGGCTGTGGAATAATGGGGCACCTCCAACGAATGTGCAAGCGACCTCAGACTCACCCCGTGGCAGAGTTAGCAGAGAGCGACCAATCCAGAGCAGACCACGCTGAACGAGCAGGAGAGGCAACTCAACCGGAGGATGAGGAGGAAGTGTATGGGGTACACACCTTCACCACCAAAAGCCCTCCGATAATGTTAAAAGTTAAACTTAACGACGTTCCAGTCTCCATGGAATTGGCCACGGGGGCGAGTCAATCGATTATGAGCCAGAAGACTTTTGAGAAACTGTGGAGTAACAAGGCACAGAGGCCAAAGCTGAGCCCGATTCACATTACACTGCACACTTACACCAAAGACCTCATACCTGTTATCGGCAGTGCGGCAGTGAAAGTATCGTATGCCAGAATGATGCATGATTTAGCACTACGGATTGTACCAGGCGATGGCCCAACACTGCTCAGCAGGAGCTGGCTAGGCAAGATCCGGTGGAACTGGGACGACACCAAAGCTCTGTCTTCGGTGGGTGACACCCCGTGCGCCCAGGTGCTAAACAAATTCCCAGCGTTATTTGAGCCAGGCATCGGCAACTTCATAGGCGCCAAAGTGCAGATCCATTTTGTTCCTGGGGCACGGCCCGTTCATCACAAGGCCCAAGCAGTCTCATATATGATGCGAGAGAAAGTCGAAATTGAGCTGGACAGACTTCAATGAGAGGGAATCATATTGCCGGTCGAGTTCAACGAGTGGGCCAGTCCAATCATGCCGGTACTAAAGAGCGATGGGACGATCAGAATCTGCGGGGAGTACAAGGTGACGATCAACCAAGTCTCATTACAGGACAGTACCCGCTACCCAAAGCGGAGGACTTATTCACAACGCTAGCAGGGGGAAAGTCATTCACCAAGCTAGACCTAACCACTGCTTACATGACACAGGAGCTGGCTGAAATCTGAAAGAAGTTGACGTGCATCAACTCGCACAAAGGACTGTTCGTGTACCACAAATGCCCCTTTGGGATTCGCTCAGTGGCGGCCATCTTCCAGAGGAACATGGAGAGTCTGCTGAAATCGGTTCCATGCACAGTGGTGTTCCAAGACAACATCTTGATCACTGGTCGTAACACCACCGAACACTTACACAACCTGGAAGAGGTTCTCAAGCGACTGGACAGAGTGGGACTCAGGCTGAAATGCTCCAAGTGTGTTTTCCTGGCGCCTTAGGTCGAATTTCTGGGGAGAAAGATTGCGGCAGTCAGCATCAGACCCATGGACTCCAAGATGGAGGCCATCAAGAATGCACCCAGACCACAGAATGTGACGGAACTGCGTTCATTCCTGGGACTCCTCAACTACTTTGGGAACTTTCTACCGGGGTTGAGCACATTGCTGGAACCCTTGCATTTATTGCTACGCAAGGGTGATGACTGGGTTTGGGGTAAATCTCAAGAGACAGCCTTTAATAAGGCCAGAAACCTGCTATGCTTTAACAAGTTACTTGTATTGTATGACCCATGTAAATGCTTAGTACTAGCATGTGATGCATCATCGCACGGGGTCGGTTGTGTGTTATAGTAAGCAAATGTGTCAGGCAAACTGCAACCGGTTGCATATGCGTCCAGAAGCTTATCCAAGGCTGAAAGAGCCTACAGTATGGTTGAGAAAGAAGCGTTGGCTTGTGTATACGGGTTTAAGAAAATGCACCAGTATCTGTTTGGTCTCCGGTTCGAGCTCGAAACCGACCACAAACTGCTTACTTCACTGCTCTCAGAAAGCAAAGGTATCAACACCAATGCTTCGTCTCGCATCCAAAGATGGGCACTAACGTTGTCGGCGTATGACTATGTAATCCGCCACAGACCAGGCACTGAGAACTGCGCCGACGCCCTCAGTCAGCTACCATTGCTCACCACCGGGGTGGAAATGGCGCAATCCGCAGACTTGCTTCTGATAATGGATGCTTTTGAGAGCGAGGAGTCACCCGTCACGACTTGCCAGATCAGGACCTGGACCAGCCAGGACCCTGTGTTATCACTAGTAAAAAGCTGCAACCTCAATGGGAGCTGGTCGGGGGTTCCTGGGGAAATGCAAGATCAAATTAAGCCGTTCCACCGATGCAAGTACGAACTGTCAGTCCAATCGGATTGCCTCCTATGGGGGAATTGCGTGATTTTGCCCGAAAAGGGCAGGGAAACATTTATACACGACCTACACAGTACCCGCTCAGGCATAGTCATGATGAAGGCTGTCGCCAGGTCGCACATCTGGTGGCCCGGCATTGACTCCGAATTAGAGTCATGCGTACACCAGTACAACACTTACTCACAGCTGAGCAATGCACCCAGGGAGGCCTCCCAAACTGTGGTCCAGGGTCCACGTAGATTTTGCTAGAAGATGTTTCTAGTAGCAGTGGACGCTTACTCAAAATGGATTAAATGTATAATAATGTCATCATGTACGTCCACTGCCACCATTGAAAGCCCATGGTTTGCCCGACATCCTTGTCAGTGACATTGGACCATGTTTCAGCAGCTCGGAATTCAACGAGTTCATGACCCGCAATGACATTAAGCATGTCAGGTCTGTTGTGTATCTGTAAAGCATGCACTCCCATGTTCCGCCACCAGGGAGTGCATCCCCTGAAGTCTGAAAGGATCCCAGCATCTCTTGGGAGCGCTGTATATAATCCAGCCCCTAAGGCCTGTTCCTCACTCTGGAGTGTCTTAATAAAGACTGAGGTCACTGTTACTTTAACCTCCCTGTGTGCAGTCTCATCTGTGTTAGGAACACAATAACTGGCGACGAGTATACGAATCCAACGCAAAGATGCAGCAAACTGTGGGCATCTTGGAGAAGTTCTCGGAGGGTGAGGACTGGGAAGCCTATGTCGAACGGCTAGACCAGTACATTGTAACCAATGAGCTGGACGGAGAAGGAAGCGCTGCAAAAAGGAGAGCGGTTCTCCTCACGGTCTGCGGGGCACCGACCTACAGCCTCATGAAGAATCTTCTGGCTCCGGTGAAACCCACAGATAAGTCGTATGAGGAGCTGTGTACACTGGTTCGGGAGCATCTTAACTCGAGGGAGAGTGTGCTGATGGCGAGGTATCGGTTCTACACATGCCAGCGATCTGAAGGTCAGGAAGTGGCGAGCTACGTCGCCGAGCTAAGGTGACTTGCAGGACAATGTGAGTTTGATGGCTACCTGGAGCAAATGCTCAGAGACTTTTTTGTACTGGGCATTAGCTACAAGACTATCCTCCGAAAACTTCTGACTGTAGAGACACCGACCCTCAGTAAGGCCATTGTGATAGCACAGGCGTTTATGTCCACCAGTGATAACACCAAACAAATCTCTCAGCACACAAGTGCTAGCAATGTTCATCAATTAACTGGAACTGTGTTTACGAGCAGAAATGTACAGGACAGAACCCACAAGTCTGCAACTGCCAGCAGGCCTCGGATGACTCAGATGACTCAGAGTCGGCAACAAAGGATGAATGCAAGGCAATTCACACCTGCAATACCTGCTAACCACCATGTGGCAGAGGAAGATCGGTCCATGGTGGATCAAAGCAATTTCGAGCCTCAAAGAGAGGAGGCAGATGCTGAAGTACACGGGGTGCACACATTTTCGACGAAATGTCCTCCCATAATGCTAAATGTAAAATTGAATGGCTTACCCGCTAGCCAATCCATCATAAGTAAAAAGATGTTTGAGAGACTGTGGTACAACAAGGCATTCAGACCAGCCCTGAGCCCCATCCACACGAAACTGAGAACGTACACCAAAGAGCTTATCACTATCCTGGGCAGCGCCATGGTCAAGGTCACCTACGAGGGCATGGTGCACGAACTGCCATTCTGGATTATCCCAGGCGATGGCCCCATACTGCTTGGAAGAAGCTGACTGGGCAAAATCCGCTGGAACTGGGATTACATCCGAGCGCTATCACATGTCAATGAGGCCTCATGTACCCAGGCTCTCAACAAATTTCCTTCCCTTTTTGAGCCAGGCATTGGAAACTTTTCCGGGGTGAAGGTGCGGATCCACTTGGCCCCAGAGGCATGACCCATTCACCACAAGGTGCGAGCGGTACCTCACATAATGAGGGAGAGAGTGGAAATTGAGCTGGACAGGCTGCAACGCAAGGGCATCATCTCCCCAGTGGAATTCAGCGAGTGGGCCAGCCCGATTGTTCCAATACTCAAAAGTGATGGCATGGTAAGGATTTGCGGTGATTATAAAGTAATTATTAATCGTTTCTCGCTGCAGGATCAATACCCGCTACCTAAGGCAGACGACCTATTTGCGACGCTGGCAGGAGGCAAGACGTTCACCAAGCTCGACCTGACTTCGGCCTACTTGACGCAGGAGCTGGAGGAGTCTTCGAAGGGCCTCACCTGCATCAACACGCACAAGGGACTGTTCATCTACAACAGATGCCCGTTTCGAATTCAGTCGGCTGCAGCGATCTTCCAGAGAAACATGGAGAGCCTATTCAAGTTGGTACCACGCACGGTGGTTTTTCAGGACGACATATTGGTCACTGGTCGGGACACCGCCGAGCACCTACAAAACCTGGAGGCGGTCTCCAGCGACTGGATCGCTTTGGGCTGTGGCTGAAGAGGTCGAAATGCGTCTTCATGGCAACAGAAGTGGAGCTTTTGGGGAGAAAGATTGCGGTGGACGGCATTCGGCCCACAGACGCCAAGACAGAGGCTATCAGGAATGCACCCAGGCCACAGAACATCACGGAGCTGCAGTCGTTCCTGGGACTCCTCAACTATTTTGGTAACTTCCTACTGGGGTTAAGCACCCTCTTAGAGCCCCTACATGTGTTATTGCACAAAGGTGAGAACTGAGTATGGGGAAAAAAACAAGTAATTGTTGAGAAAGCCAGAAACATTTTATGCTCCAACAAGCTGCTTGTATTGTATAACCCGTGTAAAAGATTTGTGCCAGCATGTGATACATCATCGTACGGAGTCGGGTGTGTATTACAACAAGCTAACGTTGCGGGGAAGTTGCAACCTATCGTCTATGCCTCCAGCAGCTTGTCTAAGGCCGAGAGGGCCTACAGCATGATTAAGAAAGAGGCATTAGCGTGTCTGTTCGAGGTAAAGAAAATACTATTTGGCCTCAAATTTGAGCTGGGAACCCATCACAAGCCCCTCATATCCCTGTTCGCTGAAAACAAGGGGATAAATACTAATGCCTCAGCCCGCATACAAAGGTGGGCACTCGTGCTATCAGCTTATAACTATACCATCCGCCGCAGGCCAGGCACCGAGAACTGTGCGGATGCTCTCAGTCGGCTACCATTGCCCACCACTGGAGTGCAAATGGCGCAGCCTGCAAACTTGTTGATGGTGGCGCAGCCCGCAGACTTGTTGATGGTCATGGAAGCATTTGAAAATGATAAATCACCTGTCATGGCCCGCCAGATTAGGACTTGGACCAGCCAAGATCCTCTGCTGTCCCTAGTAAAAAAACAGTGTACTGCATGGGAGCTGGGCCAGCATCCCAGTTGAAATGCAAGAGCTAATCAAGCCGTTCCATCGACGAAAGGACGAGCTGTCCATTCAGGCAGACTGCCTTTTGTGGGGTAACCGCGTTGTGCTACCCAAAAAGGTCAGGGAGACGTTCATCTCGGATCTCCACAGCACACACCCGGGTATAGTAATTGTCATGTATCTCACATTACTGTATATAACTGTATCTTACCATGCTATACATGACTGTAACTGGATATGACCTGTAACAATAAGCATACCTTACCACCAGGGGTGCACTTGCAGGAGACACTCCATACCTGTCCCACTGAGGTATATAAAGGGAGGTCTCAGGCAAGTGCAGCACTGGAAAGCTGGAATTAAAGGTGCAGGTCCTGAGTGACCTTGACTTCAGCCTGTGTCTCGTGTAAGTCAGTACATTAGAGTCAGGACTTAACAATGGCGACAAGTTACGGGATCACAGAATCCACAGAATGGCTACCAACAGCTCAGACAATTGGGAGGACTTTATAGAAAGGCTCCAGCAAAGCTTTGTAACCAAAGACTGGTTAGGCGACGATAAGGCAGACAAGAGACGAGCCCATCTCTTGACCAGCTGTGGCTCGAAAACATATGCTTTAATGAAAGACCTGTTGGCACCCGAGAAACCAGCAAGCAAGTCATTTGAGGAGTTGAGCACACTGGTAAGAGACCACCTGAAGCCAGCGAGCAACCTATACATGGCCAGACACAGGTTCTACAACTACAGACTCTGTGTGGGCCAGAGCATACTCGACTTCATGGCGGAACTTCGGAGGCTGGCTAGTTCATGTGAGTTCGCCGATGAACTAAGGAGAGAAGTACTGAGAGACTTTTTTTATTGAAGGAATAGGCCACGCAGGCATATTCTGAAAGCTTATAGAGACTAAGAACTTGACTCTAGAGGCAGCAGCACTGGTCGCACAGACGTTCTTGGCAGGCGAAGAAGCAACGAGGCTGATCTATACTTCGGGTACGACAACCAACGAGGCATCGGAACAAGGGGTTCACATTGTGAAACAAACCGCTACCCCCACACACAGACAAAGGCAGGAGAGCAGGCCTTCAACAGCAGACAGTGGCGCCAGAAGCCATCAAAATCAAGGGTCACATGAACAGCCGATCACACCTCATCAACCCACAATGCGAGCAATCAACAACAGATTGAGAGAAGCTCAAGGGAGATCAGCCAGACGCAGCTCATCCTTCGGAAACAATGGAAACGGAGATGTGGGGGAAGGCACTCAACCAGGGTGTGTCGATTTCAGCGTGCCGTTTGCAGAAACTGCAACTACACAGGGCATCTGGCTCGCATGTGCAGAAAAACAGCAGCTCGGCTGGTATACGAATCGGAAGGGTCGGAAAGCGGACCAGAAGACAGTTGGAACAGTGCACAGGATGCCGAGATACAGCGGGTTAACACGATCAATGTCCACTGTTCTTACACCAAGACGCCTCCAATTATGATGAGGGTTCTACTCAACGGGATATCCGTCAACATGGAACTGGACACAGGGGCCAGTCAATCCCTCATGACTGTTCAACAATTTGAACAGCTGTGGCCGCACAAAAGCAACAGACCAAAACTCACAAAGATCAGCACCAAACTAAGGACTATATTAAAGCAATTGTCCCAGTCCTTGGCAGCGCCATGCTCTCAGTCACACACAAAGGGCTGGTGAACCGACTTTCCCTGTGGATTGTCCCCAGGGATCTCCCAGCCCTGTTGGGGAGAAGCTGGTTAGCAGAACTTAATTGGAAATGGGATGATGTTCACGTCATGTCGTCAGAGGAACGGACCTCCTGCTCAACAGTTCTAAGCCGTTTTGAACATCTCTTTCAGCCAGATGTGGGCACCTTCAAAGGGGCTAAAGTGAGAATCTACATCACACAGAATGCCAGACCGGTCCATCACAAGGCTAGAGCTGTGCCTTATGTGATGAGGGAAAAGATTGAAAACAAACTGGACTGGCTTTTGCGGGAAGGCATAATTTCTCCCATGGAATTCAGCGACTGGGCAAGTCCCATCGTCCCCGTCATGAAGCCTGATGGATCCGTGCGAATCTGTGGGGATTACAAGTCTACCATAAACAAAGTCTCCCTACAGGACCAATACCCGCTGCCCAGAGCGGAGAACCTATTTGCCACATTGGCTGGAGGAAAACTTTTCTCGAAACTTGACCTCACATCTGCGTATATGACACAAGAACTGACCAAAGAGTCTAAGCTACTCACCACCATCAACACACATCGAGGCTTTTTTGTGTACAATCGATGCCCATTCGGCATCAGGTTGGCAGCTGCTATATTCCAGCGCAACATGGAGAGTCTGTTCAAGTCCATCCCGGGGACGGGTGTGTTTCAAGATGACATACTCATCACGGGCAGGGACACCGACTCTCATCTCCGCAATCTTAAGGAAGTACTAAGTCGATTGGATCAGGTAGGCCTAAGAGTTAAGAAATCCAAGTGTCTGTTTCTCGTGCCTGAGGTTGCATTTTTGGGCAGAAGGATTGCCGCTGATGGAATCTGCCCAACCGAACCCAAAACCGAAGCGATTCACCTGGCACCCAGGCCCCGAAATGTCTCGGAACTGCACGCTTTTCTCGGGCTACTCAATTACTTTGGGAACTTTATGCAGAACTTGAGCACGCTGCTGGAGCCTCTCCACGTGCCACTCAGAAAGGGGTGCGATTGGTTTTGGGGGGACGCCCAAGAATGCGCCTTCAATAAGGCACGCAACCTTCTATGTTCCAAGAGTGTTTTAGCCTTTTTTGACCCAGGTAAAAAGTTAGTCCTTACGTTTGATGTATCAGCGTACGGGGTCAGGTGCGTTTTACAGCACGTCAATGATGCGGGTAAATTGCAGCCCGTTGCTTATGCCTCCAGGTCACTTTTGCGGGCGGAGCGTGGGTACGGTATGGTTGAGAAGGAGGCGCTCGCGTGCGTGTACAGTGTCAAAAAGGTGCACCAATACGTTTTCGGGGTCAAGTTTGCGTTAGAAACCGACCACAAACCCCTCACGTCCCTACTATCCGAGTGCAAGGCAATAAACGCCAACGCCTCGGCCCGCATTCAGCGGTGGCCACTCATGCTGGCGGCTTACGACTACACGATAAGGCACAGACCAGGCACAGACAACTGTGCCGACGCGCTTATCAGGCTATCCCTGGCGACCACAGAAGGGTCCGATGAACAGGACTGTGAGATGGTCATGGCAATCAATGCCTTTGAATCCAAGGGTTCGCCCATGACGGCTCGCCAAATCAGAGCCTGGACGACCAGCGACTCCACGTTATCTCTAGTTAAAAGATGAGTTTTAACCAGTGACTAGGCAGAGGCACGCGATGCCTGCCCCGAGGAGGTCAAACCCTTCCATAGGCGCATGCATGAACTCTCACTACAGGCGAACTGCCTGATGTGGGGCAGCCAAGTAGTTATGCCCTTACGAGGCAGGGAGGCGTTTGTCCGGGAGCTCCATCGCGAGCACCCGGGGATCGTCCTTATGAAGGCCATAGCAAGATCACATGTCTGGTGGCCTGGTATTGACACGGACTTGGAGCTCTGCATCCGTCGGTGCACCATTTGTGCCCAACTCAGTAATGTCCCCAGGGAGGCCCCCCTAAGCCCCTGGCCCTGGCCCACCAAACCGTGGTCGAGGGTGCATGTAGACTATGCGGGCCCATTCATGGGCAAAATGTTCCTCGTGGTCGTTGATGCATTTTCAAAGTGGATCGAGTGCACCATTTTAAACTCGAGCACCACCTCCACCACTGTGGAGAGCCTTAGAACCATGTTTGCAACGCAGACATTCCTGACATATTGATCAGTGATAATGGTCCGTGCTTCACCAGCTCAGAATTTCACGATTTTATAGTTGACCACGGTATAAATCACGTTAAGACGGCACCTTTCAAGCCGGCCTGCAATGGCCAGGTGGAGCGAGCAGTGCAGATCATTAAACAAGGCATGCTCAGAATCCAAGGTCCCACGCTGCAGAGCTGCCTGTCGCGACTGCTGCTGGCACACAGATCTCGTCCGCATTCGTTGACTGGGGTTCCCCCGCGCAACTGTTGATGAAACGAACCTTAAAGACCAGCCTCTCGTTAATTCTCCCAGACATGCATTAAATTGTTGAGGCTAAGCGTCAAAAGCTAACTGAGTACCATGACCGAAATGCGAGCGGGAGGTGGAATGAGATAGGGGACAAAGTGTTTGTGCTAAACTATGGCCGGGGTCCCAAATGGCTTGCAGGGACAGTAACAGACAAAGAGGGAAACAGGCTACTGGTTGTACAAATGGACAATGGCCAAACCTGCCGGAGGCATATAGACCAAGTAAAAAGTAGATTCACTGATAACACTGAAGAACCAGAGGTAGACTACAATGTGAAACTCACACCACACCTGGTGGACAGACAGGTGGAACAACCTGAGGAAAGGGCAGTCTCAACAGACAGCCCAGGTGAGATACCAGCAATCACACCGAAAGAAAAACAGGCACCAAGGCAAACAACTGAACCACAACTAAGACGCTCCACGCGAGAGCGCTGACCACCTGAGAGACTGAATCTATAAAGGCAATAAGACCTTGGGGGAGGGTGATGTCATGTATCTCACATTACTGTATATAACTGTATCTTACCATGCTATACATGACTGTAACTGGATATGACCTGTAACAATAAGCATACCTTACCACCAGGGGTGCACTTGCAGGAGACACTCCATACCTGTCCCACTGAGGTATATAAAGGGAGGTCTCGGGCAAGTGCAGCACTGGAGAGCTGGAATTAAAGGTGCAGGTCCTGAGTGACCTTGAATTCAGCCTGTGTCTCGTGTAAGTCAGGACATTAGAGTCAGAACTTAACAGTAATGATGAAAGCGATAGCCAGATCCCACGTGTGGTGGCCCGGTATCGACTCTCACTTAGAGTCCTGTGTACGGCAATGCAGTGAGTGTGCTCAGTTGAGCAACGCGTCCAGATAGACACCACTAAGTTTGTGGTCCTGGCCCTCCAGACCATGGTCAAAGATCCATGTCGACTATGCGGGCCCGCTTCTCGGTAAAATGTTTCTGGTGGTGGTGGATGCTTTTTCAAAATGGATTGAACGTGAAATAATGTCGGGAAGCACCGCCACCGCCACCATTGAAAGCCTGAGGGCCATGTTTGCCATCCACGGCCTGCCTGACATACTGATCAGTGACAATGGGCCATGTTTCACCAGTGCCGAATTTAAAGAATTCATGACCCGCAATGGGATCAAACAATTCACCTCAGCCTCGTTTAAACCAGCCTCCAATGGGCAGGCATAGCGGGCAGTACAAACCATCAAACAGAGCCTTAAACGAGTCACAGAAGGCTCACTCCAAATCCGCCTGTCCCGAGTACTGCTCAGCTACCGCACAAGACCCCACTCGCTCACAGGGGTGCCCCCGGCTGAGCTACTCATGAAAAGGATACTTAAAACCAGACTCTCGCTGGTTCACCTCAACCTGCATGATCAGGTAGAGAGCAGGCGGCAGCAACAAAATGTAAACGATGGTCGCGCCACTGTGTCACGGGAAATTGATCTGAATGACTTGTATGTGTGCTAAACTATGGACATGGTCCCAAGTAGATCGCAGGCACGGTGATAGCTAAAGAAGGGAGTAGGGTGTTTGTAGTCAAACTAGACAATGGACAAATTTGCAGAAAGCACCTGGACCAAACGAGGCTCTGGTTCACAGACTGCCCTGAACAACCCACAGCAGACACCACCTTTTTCGAGCCCACAACACACACCCAAAGGATCAACGACAGCACCCTGGACCAGGAAATCGAACCCATCACGCCCAACAGCCCAGCAAGGCCAGGTTCACCCAGCAGCCCTGCAGGACCAACAACACGCCAGCCCAGCGAGGGCACAGCCAACACACCAGAACAGACATTTGTACCGAGGCGGTCCACCAGGGAAAGAAAGGCTCCCGACCGCCTCACCTTGTAAATAGTTTTCACTTTGACTTTGTGGGGGGAGTGATGTTGTGTATCTGTAAAGCATGCACTCCCATGTTCCACCACCAGGGAGCTCATCCCCTGAAGTCCCAAGGGATCCCAGCATCCCTTGGGAGCACTGTAGATAAGCAGACCCCTAAGGCCTGTTCCTCACTCTGGAGTGTCTTAATAAAGACTGAGATCACTGTTACTTTAACCTCCCTGTGTGCAGTCTCAGCTGTGTTAGGAACACAATAAGATCTGCCCCATTCAAGCCCACATCCAATGGCCAAGCAGAACGGGCAGTCCAAACCATCAAGCAAAGTTTGAGACGCGTGACGGACGGCTCCTTGCAGACCCGGTTATCGAGGGTCCTGCTCAGCTACCGGACGCACTCCCACTCTCTCACCGGAGTTCCCCCTGCAGAATTGTTAATGAAGAGAGCACTCAAAACCAGGCTCTCCTTAGTCCACCCGGATCTCAATGATCACATAGAAACCTGGCGGCACTGGCATAACGTGTACCACAATCGCGCGGCGGCCTCGCGTGACATTGAGGTCAATGATCCGGTGTTTCTTCTCAATTACAGTCACGGTCCCAGTGGATTGTTGGTACTGTCTTAGTCAAGGAGGAGAATAGAGTGTTGTGAAATTGTTGAATGGGCAAATGCGCAGAAAGCACCTGGATCAGACTAAACTGCGATTCACGGACAACCAAGAACAGTTTGAAGAAGACCCTACCATCTATGATCCACCAACTCACACCCAACCAGCTATTGACCTCGCTGTCAACCACAAGGATGAACCCACTTTGCCTGAAAGTCCAATCAGACCAGCCGAGCTGCCGTGCAGCAATGATCCGACCAACTCACCCAGGCCAGGATTTCAACTCAGGTGATCGACCCGAGAACGCAGAGCGCCAGACCTATAAATAACTTGTACTCAAGTCTTTGGGGGGAAGTGATGTTATGTATGTGAACCTCACCTGTGTATAAGACTTGCCACGAGTGGGTACACCTGTGGCAGACCTATGGGTCACCTGTGTACCCTGAAGCAAGCAGGTATAAAAGACAGTCCACCACACTGCTGCCTCACTTTGGAGTTATATTAAAGAGACCAAGGTCACAATGGTTTGAGCTTACAACACAGTTTCATGGAGTTATTCTGATTGTAACACTCAGCGCCTTCCCGGATGCTTTTCCTCCACTTTGGGCAGTCTTGCGGCAGGGATTCCCAGATGTTGGTGGGGATGGTACAGTTTTTCAAGGAGGCTTTGAGGGTGCCCTTGAAGCATTTCCTCTGCCCACCTGGGGCTCGCTTGCCTTGTCAGAGCTCCAAGTAGAGTGCTTGTTTTGCGTGTCTCGTGTCGGGGATGTGGACGATGTGGCCCGTCCAGCGGAGCTGATCGAGCGTGGTCAATGCTTCGATGCTGGGGATGTTGGCCTGAGCGAGGACAGTGACGTTGGTGAACCTATCCTGCCAATGGATTTGCAGGATCTTGCGGAGGCAGCATTGGTGGTATTTCTCCAGTGTTTTGAGATGCCTGCTGTACATAGTCCATGACTCTGAGCCATATAGGAGGGCGGGTATCACCACTGCTCTGTAGACCATGAGCTTGGTACCAAGTTTGAGGCCCTTGTCTTCAAACACTCTCTTCCTCAGGTGATCAAAGGTGGCACTGGTGCATTGAAGGCAATGTTGGACCTCGTCATCAATGTCTGCCCTTGTTGACAGTAGGCTCCCGAGGTATGGAAAATTGTCCACATTGTCCAAGGCTTCATCGTGGATTTTGATAACCAGGGGGCAGTGCTGTGTGGTGGGGGCAGGTTGGTAGAGGACCTTTGTCTTACGGATGTTTAGTGTAAGGCCCATGCTCTCGTACGCCGCGGTGAAGGTGTTGACGATGACTTCGAGTTCAGCCTCTGAGTGTGCGCAGACGCAAGCGTCATCCACGTCCTGTAGTTCGATGATGGAGGATGGGATGACCTTGGATCTGGCCTGGAGGCGGCAGAGGTTGAACAGATTCCAGTTTGTCCTGTAATTTAGCACCACACCAGCTTGCTGAGCGTGAGATGGAGCATTGCAGCAAGGAAGATCAAGAAGAGCGTTGGTGCGATGACGCAGCCCAGCTTGACCCCAGTCCGAATGTGGAATGGGTCTGTGGTGGATCCGTTGGTCAGGATCACGGTGCAAGCCTGAGGGAACACCTTTGTTACCTCTAGACTTGACTATTCCAACGCACTCCTGGCTGGCTTCCCACATTCTACCCTACGTAAACTAGAGGTGATACAAAACTCAGCTGCCCGTGTCCTAACTCGCACCAAGTCCCACTCACCCATCCATCATCAACATAGGCAGTCCCTCGAAACGAGGATGACTTGCTTCCACGTCAAAAAAGGATAAGTTCACAGGTGTTCCAATGAAGGATCTAATATTCCAGGTCCTGAACTACATATTGAAGGGTGGAAGATGCCTGTGCGTGGAGTTTTTTAACGTGTGGTGGCCGTTGCACACCAGCCACCACATGGGCTTGACAGAGCTGGGTCTTGGTCCAGTGGCAAGGTTTACCCAAGACGACTGGAGACCTGCTCTGCTGCACAGACCTAGTGCACACACATATTGCAGTGTGGGTTGGCCCATGCTGCCCCTGAGCCTCTGGCCCGGAACTCACACCTCCCCTGGGCCCCAATCACATCCCTCCACATTCTCTCGCTGCTTCTGCTGTATCTGCCCACACTCCAATCACTGACCTGGACCTTGATGATGTCACTCTTCACTGCCGTCGCAGCTCGCGCTGCTCCCTGGAGTTGTATGCCTCCACGCTGCTCCCAGGCACCACACAGCCGCTCCTTTTATGGCTCCGACCTGCCGCTGGTAATCTCATGCAGCCCCACTGTCATGTTTGTAACTACAATGTAACACCACTGTCTTACTGTATACACTCAACTTAGATGCACACCTTGACCACAGGGGGTGAACTTGTGGGAGACACTCCTTACCTGATCACACAGGTATATAAAGGGAGGTCCCATGCAGGGTCATCACTTCTGGAGTCCTGTAATAAAGAGTTAAGGTCACAGAGTGGCCTTGTCCCTGGAATGTGCCTCGTGTGGTTTCATGCTGTAGAGTAAGGACTTTACATTGGCGACGAGAAACGGGAATTCACGACCTACGAGAATGGCCACCAGTAGCACAGAGGAATGGTATTGTGTTGGGGAAGACTGGGACAATTTTGTCGAGAAGCTTCAGCAAAGCTTCGTAACTAAAGAATGGCTGGGGGATGCAGCGGCTGACAGGCGACGGGCTCATCTCCTGACCAGCTGCGGACCAAAGACTTATGCGCTCATGAAGGACTTACTGGCACCCGAAAAGCGGTCGGACAAAACATTTGAAGAGCTTAGCAAATTAATTGGGGAGCACCTCAAACCGGCGAGCAGAATACACATGGCTCAACACAGATTCTACACCCACCGATGCCGTGAAGGACAGAGCATACTTCGTAGTGGACCTCCGGCGTTTGGCCAGCCTCTGTAAGTTCACAGAAGCCTGTAGGGGGGAGATGCTAAGGGACTTCTTCATCAAGGGTATCGGTCATGTGGGAATTTGTCACAAGTTAATTGAGACCAAGGACTTGACCTTGGAAGCGGCAGTGTTGTTAGCTCAAACTTTCATGGCGGGGGAGGAAGAGACGAAAATGATTTACACGCGCAATTCTGCCTCTAACACGGTGATGGATCAGGGAGTCAACATCATAAATGCTACTCAGAGCTCCACAGGCAGGCAGGAGCAGTCGGATATTTACCAGGCAGCAATAGATCCCAGAGCAGGATCTCAACAGAGACAATGGCAGGCTGAACGGACGTTCATGCCATCACAGTGGACAATGCGGCCCGGGATGGGGCCATTGACACCCACTAATAGGGTGCTTAAGAGCAGTCAAAGGGACAAACAGTGTGGAATTCTTGGCCATAGTCCCTTTGTCCCCAACAATGGAAACTTTAACTCATGCTGGAGGTGTAGGGGAAAACACTCAGCCAGATCTTGCAGATTCCAATATTTTGTCTGCAGAAACTGCAATCTCAGTGGCCATTTAGCTCGAATGTGTAGAAAACCTGCAACCAGACTAATATATGAGACAGAGGGACCAGAAGAGGATTCTGTGAGACAGGATGACTTTTGGGGCAAATCGATGGATGCCGAGGTTCAACGGGTCCATGCGGCGAATATTCATAGTTCATACACCAAAACGCCACCAATGATGATGAGGGTTTTGTTGAATGGCATCCCAGTACGCATGGAGCTGGACACTGGGGCCAGCCAGTCACTCATGGGCATTCAGCAATTCAAGAAGCTATGGCCACTCAAAGCCAGTAGAACGTATTGAGACACAATTACGGACTTACACCAAGGAAATCATTCCAGTGCTAGGCAGTGCAGTGATGGCTGTCACACACAATGGGCTAGAGAACCGGCTGTCACTCTGGGCAATGGGCCCGCTCTGTTGGGGAGGAGCTGGTTAGTCGAGATGAACTGGAAATGGAGGGATGTTCACACAAAGTCCTCGGTGGAGCAAAGTTCGTGCTCACAAGTCCTACAACAATTCGAGTCACTATTTCAACTGGGCATCGGGACTTTCAAAGGCACTAAAGTGCTGATACACATCATCCCGGACGCCAGGCCAGTGCACCACAAAGCCAGAGCGGTGCCGTATGTGATGCGGGAGAAAATTGAGAGCGAATTGGACTGGCTGTTGCAAGAAGGTATCATCTCGCCTGTTGAATTCAGTGACTGGGCGAGCCCCTGTTCTAAAAGCGGATGGCTCTGTCAGGATCTGTGGCAACTACAAGGCCACCATCAATCGGGTGTCCCTACAAGACCAATACCCGCTCCCAAGAGCGGAGGACCTCTTCGCCACACTGGCAGGCGGCAAACTGTTCACCAAGTTGGACCTCACTTCAGCCTATTGGCCAACGAATCCAAACTACTGACCACCATCACCACGCACAAGGGACTGTTTGCGTATAACAGGTGCCCGTTTGGCATTCGATCAGTGGCCGCGATTTTTCAACGTAACATGGAAAGCCTGCTTAAATCCATTCCTGGAACGATCGTATTCCAGGAACACATCCTCATCACAGGTCGAGATACCGAGGAACACCTCCACAACCTGGAGGAGGTGCTACGCCGACTGAACCGGGTAGGCCTGCGACTCAAGAAGTCTAAGTGTGTGTTTTTAGCTCCTGAGTTTGAGTTTCTGGGCAGGAGGGTTGCTGCAGATGGGATTCGGCCCACCGAATCCAAAACAGGGGCGATTCGACGAGCACCCAGACCCATCGGAGCTGCGTTCATTCCTGGGTTTGTTGAACTATTTCGGGAACTTTCTGCCCAACTTGAGCATGTTGTTAGAGCTGCTACACGTGCTCCTGCATAAGGGTTGCGATTGGTTTTGGGGGGACTGTCAGGAACGGGCTTTTGATCGGGCGCGAAACATACTTTGTTCAAACAAATTATTGACCCTGTACGACCCCTGTAAACGTTTAGTTCTGACATGTGATGCATCATCCTATGGGGTTGGGTGCGTGTTGCAGCAGGGCAATGCTGAGAGTCAACTACAACCTGTGGCTTATGCCTCCAGGTCACTCTCTCAAGCAGAACGGGGATATGGGATGGTCGAGAAGGAAGCGCTTGCATGTGTCTATGGTGTAAAAAAAATGCATCAGTACCTCTTTGGTAGGAAGTTTGAATTAGAGACGGACCACAAGCCACTCACATCCCTGTTGTAAGACAGCAAGGCTGTCAATGCCAACGCATCAGCTCACATACAGCGGTGGGCCCTCACGCTAGCTGCTTATGACTACTCCATCCGGCACCGACCCGGCACTGAAAACTGCGCCAACGCACTCAGCAGGCTCCCACTGGCCACCACTGAGGGTGCAGCTGAGAAAAGCACTGAGATGGTCATGGCTGTCAATGCCTTTGACAGCGCAGGCTCCCCCATCACTGCCCGCCAGATCAAAATCTGGACAAACAGAGATCCCCTCCTATCCTTGATTAAGAAATGTGTCCTGACTGGGGATTGGGCGCCCGCACACGGAGCATGCCCTGAGGAGGTCAGACCGTTCCACAGACGGATGGATGAGCTCTCCATCCAAGCCGACTGCCTACTATGGGGCAGCCGGGTAGTCATACCCAGAAGGGCAGGGAGGCATTCACCAGGGAAATCCACAGCGAGCAACCAGGCATTGTGATGATGAAGGCGATTGCCCGGTCACACGTTTGGCGGCCTGGAATTGATTCAGAGCTGGAACACTGTGTTCACAGGTGCACGACGTGTGCCCAGCTGAGTAATGCCCCCAGGGAGGCCCCGCTCAGCCCGTGACCCTGGCCCACCAAGCCATGGTCACGTATTCACGTTGACTACGCGGGCCCGTTCATGGGGAAGATGTTCCTCATTGTAGTAGATGCGTACTCGAAATAGATCAAGTGCATCATCCTGAATTCATGCTCGTCATCCACCACCGTGGAAAGCCTACATGCGATCTTTGCAATCAATGGCTTGCCGGACATCATGGTTAGTGACAATGGCCCATGTTTCACGAGCTACGAATTCCGAGAGTTTATGTCAGGCGATGGCATCAACCACGTCAGGACTGCGCCGTTCAAGCGGGCCTCCAATGGCCAGGTGGAACAGGCAGTCCAAATCATTAAGCAAGGTATGCTCAGGATTCAAGGACCCTCCCTACAATGCCGCCTATCGCGCCTCCTGCTGGCCTATAGATCCCGCTCGCACTCGCTCACGGGGGTCCCGCCCGCAGAGCTACTCATGAAACGGACACTCAAAACTCGGTTGTCCCTCATCCACCCAGTCCTGACCGACATAGTTGAGGGCAAGCAAAAGTCACAAAACGAGTACTATGACCGTAATGCGAGGGGGAGATGTATAGAAATAAATCATCCTATATTCGTCCTCAATCACGTCATGGGACCCAAATGGCTTGAGGGCACTGTAATTGACAAAGAGGGGAATAGGGTCATCGTGGTAAAACTCAACAATGGTCAGATATGCCGTAAGCATCTGGACCAAGTAAAAAAAAGATTCAGCATGGACACGGAGGAACCGGAAGAAGACCATGAGATGGAGCTCACAACACCGCCAGCGAACGAGCAACAAGAGCAATCAGAAGAATGCACAGTCCCTGGGGTCAGCCCGGACAGGCCGGAATCACCACAGGTGACAGACACTCACGTCAGTGTCTAACAACCAGAGCCCCAACTGGGGCTCTCCACGAGGGAGCGCAGAGCACCTGAAAGACTGAACCTATGATCCCAGTAAGACTTTGGGGGGGGGGAGGTGATGTCATGTTTGTAACTACAATGTAACACCACTGTATTACTGTATACACTCAACTCAGATACACACCTTGACCACAAGGGGTGAACTTGTGGGAGATACTCCTTACCTGATCACACAGGTATATAAAGGGAGGTCCCACGCAGGGCCATCACTTTTGGAGTCCTGTAATAAAGAGTTACGGTCACAGAGTGGCCTTGTCCTTGGAATGTGCCTCGTGTGGTTTCATGCTGTACAGTAAGCACTTTACACCCACAAACCACCGAGATGTCTGCATTCCTCTAATTCTCCACTCCTGAGCATCCCTGATTATAATCACTCAACCATTGGTGGCCATGCCTTCTGTTGCCCAGGCCCCAAGCTCTGGAACTCCCTGCCTAAACCTCTCTGCTTCGCTACCTCACTTTCCTTTTTTAAGATGTTCCTTAAAACCTACCTCTTTGACCAAGCTTTTGGTCACCTGCGCTAATTTCTACTTATGTGGCTCGGTATCGAATTTTTATTGCATAACACTCCTGTGAAGTGCCTTGGGAAGTTTCATTACGTTAAAGGCGCTATATAAATACAAGTTGGTGTTGTTGTTTGTGATATATTCACAGAGCACAGCAGATACAGCTTTCTATAATGGCAGAGAGCATCTCAGAAGTACCAGAAGCTTCTGGTCAGCTGACTCATCTTTTCACCTTTAGTTGCAGTACACAATACTTCCACATCCACAGTGTGGAGCTACAACATTACAAGCTTTCAGCCCTCAACACTTCTCCCTCCTTAATGAAGAAGTTATTATAACAAACGTCAAACATAACTTGCATGTTTATATATAACAAAGGATATGGACTTATTTTGCCATATTTACAAATTTAACTTAACCACTTGTTTTCTGTTTCGAAGAGGATACCTTCGCTCTCGAACAGAACCTTCCAAACATGGTGTTGAATGTAAACTCAGTCGAGGCTGATCCTGAGGAACGTTTTCCTCCATGGGATTTCCTTGATTTTCATTTGAACTTACTCTAACTTCAGACTCTTTGTTTTCCTGACTCGGACTCAGACTTAAATTCTGACTTTCTCTTGGATTTGTTTCCAGTACATTAGATGCAGGATTTGCTCCTGGTGTATCAAAATTCTCTGGTGAGTCAGAAATAATTGAATCATTCCCAGCTTCGACTCCTTCCGTGTCTGTAGGTAAAATATGATCAATGTGAATAAACGTAACCTGTCCATTATCAAACACCTTGAACAAATATGTGCGAGGACCACATATCTTCACCACACTTCCTAGTAACCACTTTACCCATTTATGATGATGGTTCTTCACTCTCACCTTCTGATTTAATTTCACACTTCTCTCTTTTACTCTACCTCTATCATGATTCTCTTTCTGTCTTAATTGTGTCTCTTCTACAGACTGTGCAAAATTTTGTTTTAACAACGAGAATCTGGTTCGTGACTGTCGTTTGAGAAACAACTCTCCTGGTGTTCTACGAGTAGTTGTATGAGAAGTATTACGATACATAATCAAAAAAATAGCCAATTTGTGATCCAATGACAAGTTTCTTTGGATTTGGATTTAACATTTGTTTTATGAGGGCACGTTTTACAATTTGTACAGTGCGCTCTGCTGCACCATTCGAAGCAGGGTGGTACGATGGAATCTTGATATGTTTCACACCATTTTTGCTCGTGTACTGTGCAAATTCTTCTGAACGGAATTGTGGTCCATTATCTGAAACAATTTCTTCAAGGAGGCCAAATGAAGAAAACAAATTTCGTAAAATGTCTAATGTTTTACTTGTTGTTATTTTCCCCATTGGAAACACCTCGACCCACTTCAAATGGCTATCAATCACAATGAACAATTGTTGTCCTTCTAACTCAGCAAAATCAATGTGTAACCTTTGCCACACTCTGGGAGGCCATTTCCATGGCTGTAATGGTATTGATGGTGTTTGCTTGCTTACTGATTGACATGTCGTGCACTGACTCACCATGTACTCTATATCTTCATCAAGACCTGGCCACCATAAGTAACTGTGCGCAAAACTCTTGGTCAAGCACATTCCCAGGAGCTGGTCATGGAGGTCTCCTAATAATTTGGACCTGAATTTATTTGGTATAACCACTCTTGCACTCCATATGATACAATCTTTATCGATTGATAATTCATTCCTACGAATGAAGAATGGATGAATATCTTTGTCTATTACCTGGATTAGCCATCCATTTGCAATATAATCATACACCTTTGACATCACTGGGTCACGTTTGGTTGCTCTATCAATCTCTTCATCTGTGACTGGCAATTCATCAATGTATGAAAAATAGAACGCTTCTTCCCTATTGGGTGTAACTTGTGATGGGGAAGGCAATCTAGACATAGCATCAGCATTACTGTGATCAGCTGATTGTCTGTATTCAATATCATATGTATATGCTGAAAAAATCAAAGCCTATCTCTGCATTCGGGCTGCAGCTAATGTTGGAACTGGGGACTTATGGTCCGTGACGATGGTAAACTTACGGCCATACAAGTATTTAAGGAACTTCTTGACCCCAAAAATTAATGCCAATGCTTCCCTTTCAATTTGTGCATAATTACTCTCACTGGCACTGAGAGTGCGTGAAGCAAAAGCAATTCGTCTCTCCTCCCCACTACGTGACACATGAGAGATTACTGCCCCAACTCCATACAGAGAGGCATCACATGCTAGCTTAATCGCCTTAGATATGTCATAGTGAACTAACATGGTGCTCTCTACCAATTTGCTTTTACACTCCTTGAATGCTGTATCGCATTCTTTTGACCACTTCCAATGGATCTGTTTTTTCAAAAGTTCATTCAGTGGATGTAATACTGTAGCCAAATTTGGTAGGAACTTCCCATCATAGTTCAAAAGGCCCAAGAATGAACCAAGTTCAGTGAAATTCCTGGGAGTGGGTACATGTAAGTAGGCATTCGTAAGATCCAGTTTTGAGAAGATCTGACCACCTGTCATTGTTCTGAACAAATCTTCTATATTTGGCAATGTGTTAGGGACATTACCCTCTAGAACCTGGTTTACGGTTACTTTATAATCAACACACAATCTTACCTTACCATTGGCCTTGGTACAACAACAATGGGTGTAGCCCACATTAGAAATAATGTGCTCAGTCTCTAGTCTTTTGAGTTCTTGCTCAACTTTTTTCCTTGAGTTCATATGGTACGGAACATGGCTTGCAGTAAACCGATCTTGCATTCTTCTGTACCCTGACACTCACTTTGAAACCTTGGATCGGACTGCCCGTTTCGTAGAACACCTTCGGAAAACTCTTGATAACATCATCCATTGATGCAAATCTTGTTTCAACATGGAAAATCTCACTCCAATCCAGCTTCAGTGATCTCAATCAATTTCTTCCTAGTAAGGCAGACTTGTCTCCTTTCCCTACTATTAGAGGCAAGTTCTGAAATTGATCCTTGTATTTCACTGGTACGGTGATACGACCTACCACAGGAATTTTCTCTCCCAAGTAGCCTCGCAGCTCCATCTTGGATTTCTCAAATGGGAAATCACACAATTTGTCGAGGTATAGCGACTCCGCTACTACACTCACGGATTGAATCCCACAACCACTATGTGGATTTTGATACTTTTTGAATCGCTGTCCGTTAACCTCGTGCTCCTGATGACATGTAACTCTAACATCTTGTCCTGTTGTTGTTCTTCCATGCTATGTAGTCTCTGGGGATTTCTACTCATAGCTTTGAAAACTGGACTCATAGCTTTGAAAGCTGGTTGACCCTTCAGTCGGCATGCCTTCGCAAGATGCCCAGTCTTTCTGCAGAAGAAACACTCTGCCTTCACAAATGGACAACTTTGAGCAATGTGTTGTCCCAGGCACCGATAGCACGACTTTGATGCTTTGTTAGAATTTCCAGTTTCTGAGACTTTGGCCCCCACCGCCTTTTACTTTGAACTTGCAGGTGATTCACCTCGGTTGTCTGATGACTGTAATTATTATGAAATTCTCGGGAATATTGGTCGGCCAGGGCCATCGATCTCGTTGTCTGACAAGCGATATCAAAAGTCAAGTCCGGCATTGTCAATAACTTTCTTCTGATCGCATCATTTTTCATCCCACAAACAAAACGGTCCCGCAATGCTCGGTTTTGAAAGTTTCCAAAATTACAGTGAATAGATAGATATTTTAATGCTACAATGTACTCACTGATATTTTCATCAGTCTTTGGATTTCGTATACCGAAACGATAGCTTTCAGCAATTTCTAACGGTTTGGGTTGTAGTTCTCTTTAAGCATTGTGTCCTTTGGCTCTTTAGCAGATTTATCAGCGTTTCATACAATTCCGGACCCACTTCAGATAAGAAAATCCTTTCTTAAGTTCCAACACAGCCCGGTTCTGATCAGCATTCTCTGGAACTTCGATTATATTATTTGCAATGAAATACATTTCTAGCCGGTCCACATATGCCTTAAACCTTTCCTGGTCGCGTTTATATTCACCTAAGTGTCCCATTACTGCTATGGGTGCCGCCATTTTGTCTCTGCAGTGCAGACAGTGTGCTTGTTTTTTTTTTACCTCGGATTTTGTAGCTATTTCCAAAGATAGAGAAGCTTCCAAAGTCTCTCTGTCGGCTGGCTGAATCCTTCACCAACAAAATTTCAGCTTTATATCATCTGAAAAATTCCATCTCGTCACCAAATGTGATATATTCACAGAGCACAGCGCACACAGCTTTCTATAATGGCAGACAGCATCTCAGAAGTTCCGGAAGCTTCTGGTCAGCTGACTCATTTATTCACCTTTAGTTGCAGTACACAATACTTCCACATCCACAGTGTGGAGCTACAACATTACAAGCTTACAGACATTACATTGTTGAGCGCTGCACTGTCAGAGGTGCCATCTTTTGGATAAATCATTAAACCGAGGCCCCGTCTTCTCTCTCAGGTGAACATAAAGGATCTAAGACACTATTTGAAGAAAAGCATGGGAGTTCTCCTCGTGTCCTGGCCAATATTTATCCCTTAACCAACATCATTAAAACATTATCTGGTCATTTATCTCCTGGCTGTTTGTGGCTGCCACATTTCCCTACATTACAACAGTGACTACACTTCAAAAGTACTTCATTGGCTGTGAAGTGCTTTGGAATGTCCGTTCCTTCTATATGAATCATGATTTTTACAGGCTTGTATTGGCAATACCCTGCTGGATGCAAATACCACCATCACCATGCTTGGGTGTATTCCCTGAGGTGTTTTGAAGTTCAACACACAAGACAAAAATAAGTGGGCCCAAGACAATGTAAATTTCTTTGATGGTGCATTACTGGAAGAGAACCACTTGATTTACACTCTTTAAAAATATTAACACTGGGATCATTTACTCACTCGTCCTTCTCCTGCCCAGGGGCAGATAAGGCTGCTTTCAGGTTCGTCCAACTAACTAGATCATGCATGACTGCTTGTGCTTCCGTCCAGTTTGGACAGTCCAATTTGTTTCCTTATGGGATAACCATTCTTCTCAATGTCAGGCAGATCCTGCTAATTACTGTCCATTTCAGGAATATGATTGCCTTCTATGTCCATTCTTGGCTGACAGCCAATTCAATTCTACTTTCTGTTGGACTTCTCATCCTCTGTTGTCATTGGACTTATCGCCTTGTGTAGCCTTTCATTACATATTTTATTTGTACAAGAAATTTGCATAATCTTCTTTAAGCAGCTTTTAATAAAACAAAGTTATACTTTAGAAACTTAGCTTTTCAATTCAGAAAACAAGTGAGGACATGTTTTTAACGACCAGATTCAGCGCCTGCTCTCAAAGTCTAGATCGTTTTTTAAACAAATGTTTATAGATATGCAGGTATAAGGTACACACACATTCAGTAAACTATAGTGCTCCAGATGGTTTAGTGGGTGAATTCATTATCCACTGAAGAACTGAACCAGACCAAGCAGAAATGTCCCAGTTTCAACCTTTGGTTCAACCAGGTTTGTGCAGAATTTGCTAATCCCAGTTAGGTGCTACAATTAGCCTCATACCCTTGAGTTAGGTTGTGAAAAATGAGCCATTTCCCATTCCTATCCAGTGACTCCGACTCTGTTTGTGTGTGAAAATAAAACGCGACCTAAAGAATAGATGGTGGATGGAGAAAGCACAGGAGATCCTGCAGCTGGCTGACAACCATCATGTGCTCGGATTTTTCAGTGCAGTAAAGACCATCTGTGGCCCAAGCACCCAAGGCCCCACCCCACTGCTGGCCAAGAACAAGAAGACATTCATTAAGGACATCGAGGCAGTCAGTGCCTGCTGGAAGGAGTTTTGACATAAGTGTTCTCGACTCCATCCCGCAGCATGCTACCCGCCACCACCTCAGCAAAACCCCAGCCCTGCACGAGGTAGAAAAGGCCACCCATCAGCTCAAGAATGACAAGACATCAGGAGCAGATGGAATCCCCGCTGAGGCACTAAAGTATGGCGGAGAAGTACTATTGACATGAATGCATGACCTCATCTCTCTTATCTGGAAGGAAGAGAGCATGCCAGGAGATCTCAGAGATGCCGTAATCATGACCATCTTCAAAAAAGGGGACAATTCCGACTGCGGTAACTACAGAGGAATCTCCCTGCTGTCGGCCACTAGGAAAGTCATCGCAAGAATCCTCCTAAATAGTCTTCTCCCTGTAGCTGAAGAGCTCCTCCCAGAGTTTCAATGCGGATTCCGTCCACTAAGGGGTACAACGGCCATGATCTTCACCGTGCGACAACTACAAGAGAAATGCAGGGAACAGCATCAACCCTTGTACATGACCTTCTTTGACCTCACAAAGACCTTTGACCGTGAAGGACTAAGGAGCACCTCCTCCATTTCGGCTTCCCCCAAAAGTTTGTAACCATCCTCCGCCTGCCCCACAATGACATGCAAGCCGTGATCCTGACCAATGGATCCACCACAGACCTAATCCACGTCCAGATCAGGGTCAAGCAGGGCTGCGTCATCGCACCAATGCTCTTCGCGATCTTCCTCGCTGCAATACTCCATCTCACTCTCAACAAGATCCCTGCTGGAGTGGAACTAAACGATAGAACCAATGGGAACCTATTCAACCTTCACCGCCTCAAGGCTAGTTCCAAGGTCGTCCCATCCGAGTTCATCGAACTACAGTATGTGGATGACACTTGCATCTGCGAACACTCAGACGCCGAACTCCAAGCCATCGTCAACATTTTCACCGAGGCGTACGAAAGCATGGGCCTTACACTAAACATCCGTAAGACAAAGGTCCTCCACCAACCTGACCCTGCCACACAGCACTGCCCTCCGGTCATCAAAATCCACGGCGCGGCCTTGGACAACAAATGTAGACATCGATGGCAAGGTCTAACACTGCCTCCAGTGTGGCAGCGCAGCCTTCAGTCGCATGAGGAAGAGAGTGTTTGAAGATCAGGACCTCAAATCTGACACTGACACCAAGCTTATGGTCTACAGGGCAGTAGTGATACCTGCCCTCCGATATGGGTCAGAGATATGGAATACATACATAAGAACATAAGAATTAGGAACAGGAGTAGGCCATCTAGCCCCTCAAGCCTGCTCTGCCATTCAACAAAATCATGGCTGATCTGGCCGTGGACTCAACTCCACTTACCCGCCCGCTCCCCATAACACTTAATTCCCTTATTGGTTAAAAATCTATCTATCTGTGATTTGAATACATTCAATGAGCTCGCCTCAACTGCTTCCTTGGGCAGAGAATTCCACAGATTCACAACCCTCTGGGAGAAGAAATTCCTTCTCAACACTGTTTTAAATTGGCTCCCCTGTATTTTGAGGCTGTGCCCCCTAGTTCTAGTCTCCCCGACCAGTGGAAACAACCTCTCTGCCTCTATCTTGTCGATCCCTTTCATTATTTTAAATGTTTCCATAAGATCACCCCTCATCCTTCTGAACTCCAATGAGTAAAGACCCAGTCTACTCAATCTATCATCATAAGGTAACCCCCTCATCTCCGGAATCAGCCAAGTGAATCATCTCTGTACCCCCTCCAAAGCTAGTATATCCTTCCTTAAGAAAGGTGGCCAAAACTGCATGCAGTACTCCAGGTGCGGCCTCACCAATACCCTATACAGTTGCAGCAGGACCTCCCTGCTTTTGTACTCCATCCCTCTCGCAATGAAGGCCAACATTCCATTCGTCTTCCTGATTACCTGCTGCACTTGCAAACTAACTTTTTAGGATTCATGCACAAGGACCCCCAGGTCCCTCTGCACCACAGCATGTTGTAATTTCTCCCCATTCTATTTAACCCCAAAAAGTGTTTCAAATAATATTCCTTTACTGTTTTTTTTTTCCAAGGTGGATGACCTCACATTTTCCAACATTGTATTCCATCTGCAAAACCTTAGCCCATTCGCTTAACCTATCCAAATCTCTTTGCAGCCGCTCTGTGTCCTCTACACAACCCGCTTTCCCACCAATCTTTGTGTCATCTGCAAATTTTGTTACACTACACTCTGCCCCCTCTTCCAGGTCATCTATGTATATTGTAAACAGTTGTGGTCCCAGCACCGATCCCTGTGGCACACCACTAACAATAGATTTCCAACCCAAAAAAGGATCCATTTATCCCGACTCTCTGCTTTCTGTTAGCTAGCCAATTCTCGATCCATAATAATACATTTCCTTTCACTCCGCGTACCTTTATCTTCTGCAGTAACCTTTTGTGTGGCACCTTTTCGAATATCTTTTGGAAATCTAAATACACCACATCCATCGGTACACCTCTATCCACCATGCTCGTTATATCCTCAAAGAATTCCAGTAAATTAGTTAAACATGATTTCCCCTTCATGAATCCATGTTGCGTCTGCTAGATTGCACTATTCCTATCTAGATGTCCCGCTATTTCTTCCTTAATGATAGCTTCAAGCATTTTCCCCACTACAGATGTTAAACTAACCGGCCTATAGTTACCTGCCTTTTGTCTGCCCCCTTTTTTAAACAGAGGTGTTACATTAGCTGCTTTCCAATCCGCTGGTACCTCCCCAGAGTCCAGAGAATTTTGGTAGATTATAACGAATGCATCTGCTATAACTTCCGCCACCTCTTTTAATACCCTGGGATGCATTTCATCAGGACCAGGGGACTTGTCTACCTTGAGTCCCATTAGCCTGTCCAGCACTACCCCCCTAGTGATAGTGATTATTTCAAGGTCCTCCCTTCCCACATTCCCGTGACCAGTAATTTTTGGCATGGTTTTTGTGTCTTCCACTGTGAAGACCGTTGCAAAATAATTGTTTAAGGTCTCAGCCATTTCCACATTTCCCATTATTAAATCCCCCTTCTCATCTTCTAAGGGACCAACATTTACTTTAGTCACTCTTTTCCGTTTTATATATCGGTAAAAGCTTTTACTATCTGTTTTTATGTTTTGAGCAAGTTTACTTTCATAATCTATCTTTCCTTTCTTTATTGCTTTCTTAGTCATTCTTTGCTGTCGTTTAAAATTTTCCCAATCTGCTAGTTTCCCACTAACCTTGGCCACCTTATACGCATTGGTTTTTAATTTGATACTCTCCTTTATTTCCTTGGTTATCCACGGCTGGTTATCCCTTCTCTTACCGCTCTTCTTTTTCACTGGAATATATTTTTGTTGAGCACTATGAAAGAGCTCCTTAAAAGTCCTCCACTGTTCCTCAATTGTTCCACCGTTTAGTCTGTGTTTCCAGTCTACTTTAGCCAACTCTGCCCTCATCCCACTGTAGTCCCCTTTGTTTAAGCATAGTACGCTCGTTTGAGACACTACTTCCTCACCCTCAATCTGTATTACAAATTCAACCATACTGTGATCACTCATTCCGAGAGGATCTTTTACTAGGAGATCGTTTATTTTTCCTGTCTCATTACACAGGACCAGATCTAAGATAGCTTGCTCCCTTGTAGGTTCTGTTACATACTGTTCTAAGAAACAATCCCGTATGCATTCTATGAATTCCTCCTCAAGGCTACCCCGTGCGATTTGATTTGACCAATCGATATGTAGGTTAAAATCCCCCATGATTACTGCCGTTCCTTTTTCACATGCCTCCATTATTCCCTTGATTATTGTCCGCCCCACCATGAAGTTATTATTTGGGGGCCTATAAACTACGCCCACCAGTGACTTTTTCCCCTTACTATCTCTAATCTCCACCCACAATAATTCAACATTTTGTTCTTTAGAGCCAATATCGTCTCTCACAACTGCCCTGATATCATCCTTTATTAACAGAGCTACTCCCACCTCCTTTCCCTTCTTGTCTATCTTTCCGAATTGTCAGATACTCCTGTATGTTTAATTCCCAGTCTTGGCCACCCTGCAACCACGTTTCTGTAATGGCCACCAAATCATACCCATTTGTAATGATTTGTGCCGTCAACTCATTTACTTTATTTTGAATGCTGTGTGCGTTTAGGTAGAGTGTTTTAATACTAGTTTTTAAACCAAGATTTTTAGTTTTGACCCCTCCTGCAGCCCCTTTATATTCATACATATTGTCCCTTCCTATCACCTTGTGGTTTACACTTATCCCAGTGCTACTCTGCTCTGTTGCCTCCTGCCTTTTGCATTCTTTCTTGCGGTCCTGTTCATCTGAGTTCTCACCCACTCTAACTAGCTCAGAGCCCTCTCCTGGGTTCCGAATTCTACTTGCATTGAGGCACCGAGCTTTCATGCTTGCCTTTTTATTACACTTTGACCCTTTAGAATTTTGCTGTACAGTGGCCCTTTTTGTTTTTTGCCTTGGGTTTCTCTGCCCTCCACTTTTACTCATCTCCTTTCTGTCTTTTGCTTTTGTCTCCATTTTGTTTCCCTCTGTCTCCCTGCATTGGTTCCCTTCCCCCTGCCATATTAGTTTAACTCCTCCCCAACAGCACTAGCAAACACTCACCCTAGGACATTGGTTCCTACAGTAGACACCTCAAATTGCTGGAGAAGTACCACCAGCATTGCCTCCACAAGATCCTGCAAATCCACTGGGAGGATAGACACACCAACGTCAGTGTTCTCGATCAGACCAACATCCCCAGCATTGAAGCACTGATCACGCTCAACCAGCTCCTTTGGGTGGGCCACATCATCTGCATGCCCGACACGAGACTCCCAAAGCAAGCGCTCTACTCAGAACTCCTACACAGCAAGTGTGCCCCAGGTGGGCAGAGGAAACGTTTCAAGGACACCCTCAAATCCTCCTTGATAAAGAGCAACATCCCCACCGGCACCTGGGAGTCCCTGGCCCAAGGCCGCCCAAAGTGAAGGAAGAGCATTTGGGAGGGTGCTGAGCACCTCGAGTCTCATTGCCGAGAACATGCAGAAACCAAGCGCAGACAGTGGAAGGAAATGTGGCAAACCAGACTCCCCACCCATCCTTTCTTTCAACCACTGTCTGTCCCACCTGTGACAGAGACAGTAATTCCCACATTGGACTGTACAGCCACCTAAGAACTCACTTTTGGAGTGGAAGCAAGTCTGACTCGATTTCGAGGGACTGCCTATGATGTTGATGTGTGAGTTTGAGTGTGAATGTGTGTGTGTGTGTGAGTGTGTGTGTGTATGAGTGTATGTGTGAGTGTGAATGTGTGTGTGTGTGTGTGTGAGTGTATGTGTGAGTGTGTGTGTGTGTGTGAGTGTATGTGTGAGTATGAATGTGTGTGTGTGTGTGTGTGTGTGTGTGAGTGTATGTGTGAGTGTGTGTGTGTGTGAGTGTATGTGTGAGTGTGTGTGTGTGTGTGAGTGTATGTGTGAGTGTGTGTGAGTGTATGTGTGAGTGTGTGTGTGTGTGTGAGTGTATGTATGAGTGTGTGTGAGTGTGAGTGTGTGTGTGTGTGTGTGTGTGTGTGAATGTGTGTGTGTGTGAATGTGTGTGTGTGTGTGTGATTGTGAATGTGTGTGTGTGTGTGTGTGTGTGAGTGTGTGTGTGTGTGTGTGAGTGTATGTGTGCGTGTGAATGTGTGTGTGTGTGAGTGTGAATGTGTGTGTGTGTGTGTGTGTGATTGTGAATGTGTGTGTGTGTGTGTGTGATTGTGAATGTGTGTGTGTGAGTGTGAATGTGTGTGTGTGTGTGTGTGATTGTGAATGTGTGTGTGTGATTGTGAGTGTGCGTGAGTGTGTGTGTGAATGTGTGTGTGTGTGTGTGTGAATGTGTGTGTGTGTGTGATTGTGAAAGTGTGTGAGTGTGTGTGTGAATGTGTGTGTGTGTGTGAGTGTGTGTGTGAGTGTGTGAACATCAAGTGAGGCTGTGCTACCACCTCTCGAGCAAGTATCCTTCTAATACTCATGAAGAATGTTTACCTGAGCGAGGTACCAGAGAGCAGCTGGTGTCCACAAAGTCCAGGGGAGGAGGAAACAGTAAACTATTCTGTCTGAAAATTATTCTAGAAACAGCTCTATGGGAGACTGATTCACATTCGCAATTATTTAAATATGCATTGGGTGTGCCGACATCTTTTGTGATGGAATCTCAAACACTTGTCCTCACTGTGTTTCCCAGGCTGTCTGGCAGTTTGAGACCCGAAGGTATTCCTGATGTTTTCTTTCTTCCTAACAGCTGTCAGCTTTTGATCTCCACAAATAAATGCAGCCCAATATTTAACGACGGTTTGTTAACTGTTCCTGGCTTGCAACCAGTGGCATGGGTTTCCACACAATATCAACTACTTGTACTTATATGGCACCTTTAATGCAGTTGAATATCCCAAAGCGTTTTATAGGAACATTATAAAACAAAATTTGACACTTAGCCACATAAGGAGATATTAGAATAGTTGATCAAAAGCTTGATCGAAGAAGTACGTTTTAAGGAGCGTCTTAAAGGAGGAAAGAGAAGAAAAGAAGCGGAAAGGTTTAGGGAGGGAATTTCAGAGCTTAGGGCCTAGGCAACAGAATGCTCGGCGACTAAAGGTGGAGCAATTAAAATTGGGAATGTTCAAGAGGCCAGAATTAGAGGAATGCAGATATTTCGGAGGATTGTGGGTGTTATGTATGTATGTAAACCTCACCAAAATGTAAGACTTGCCATGAGGGGGCACACCTGTGGGAGACCTAAGGGTCACCTGTGCACCCTGGGGCAAGCAGGTATAAAAGGTGATTCACCATGCTGCTTCTCCACTCTGGAGTCTGAATAAAGAGACCAAGGTCACAACAGTTTGACCTTGCGATACAGTCCTGTAGGTTTATTCTTAACATAATAAATTCACAATGAGTAATGGATCACCAACTTTCACGCAGTAATGGCTGCCACTGGTTTTGTTGAGGGTGATGATTGGGAATCCTTTGCTGAGCACCTCGACCAGTATTTCGTGGCCAACGAACTGGACAAGGCTGAGACGGCGGCCAAGCGCAGGGCGATTCTCCTCACAGTATGTGGGTCTTCGATATATGGCCTCCTCAAATATCTGCTGGCACCGGTCAAACCAACAGACAAGTCTTACATAGAGCAGTGTACACTGGTTGGGGAACACCTCAAGCCGAAGGAGAGCATCTTGGTGGCCAGGTATCGCTTTTACTCACACCATCGCTCCGAGGGCCAGAACGTGACGAGTTTTATCGCCGATCTAAGACTCCTTGCGGGGCAGTGCGACTTTGCAGGATCCTTGGGGGAAATGTTGTGGGACTTTTTCATGTTTGGAATTGACCACGAGGTCATTCTTCACAAACTGCTGTCTGCCGAATCCCTAGATCTGAGCAAGGCCGCCACGATAACCCAAGCCTTCATATCCACGAGTGGTAACACGAAACAGATATCTTCACAGAATCAAAGTTCACTGGCAAGTATTGTGCGTAAAATAATGTTTACAGCAGGCAGAATGGTACAGGGCAGGGCCCATATGACCGCAGAAGCCAGACCTAGACCTAGAGTGACTCGGAGTCCACCGTGGGGCATGAATGCATATCCATTAGCACCATGTTGGCGCTGCGGGGGCAGTCATAGAGCTAATCAATGTCGATTCAAGCCCTATGTGTGCAAGGGCTGTGGAACAATGGGGCACCTCCAGCGAATGTGCAAACGACCTCTGACTCACCACGTGGCAGAGTCAGGAGAGGACGACTGATCCAACGGGGATCACAATGAACGAGCAGGAGAGGCAACTCAAACCGAGGGTGTAGAGAAAGTATATGGGATACACACTTTCTCCACCAAAAGCCCTCCGATAATGTTAAAAGTACAACTTAACGGCACTCCAGTCTCCATGGAACTAGACACGGGGGCGAGTCAATCAGTTATGAGCCAGAAGGCATTCGAGAGGCTGTGGGGCGACAAAGCACAGCGACCCGAGCTGGTCCCGATTCAGGCAAAGCTGCGCACCTACACCAAGGAACTGATACCAGATATTGGTAGTGCGGACATAAGAGTATCCCATGAGGGAGTGGTGCACCATTTACCACTGTGGATTGTTTCAGGTGATGGGCCAACACTGCTTGGTAGAAGGTGGATGGGGAAGATTCGATGGAACTGGGAAGATCTCTGTGTAGCTTCTCCGGCGAACAATGTCACTCCTTCTCAAAGGCAGAGCAAACCCCCACCTTCAGCTGAACCAGGTATCGAAGTGCAGATCCATTTGCAGATCCCCGAGGCACAGGCCGCTCATCAGGACCACGAGGAGGTGAAGAGCAACCGAGCAGCGGTACAGGCGCGGTACCCACCGCCCAAAGCCGCCGACCTTTTCGCGACAATGGAAGATGCTCCAGGCAGAGTGGGAGTCTGGCCGAAACGATCTGAATGCATCTCCCCGACGCCAGAGGCCAAATCCCTGGGGAGCAAGATCGTGGCAGTCGGCATCACGGACACGGTGGAAAGGGCGTCCAGACCACGGAACGAGAGAGCGTCCAGACCACGGGACGAGAGAGCGTCCAGACCACGGGACGAGATAGCGTCCAGACCACGGGACGAGAGAGCGTCCAGACCACGGGACGAGAGAGCGTCCAGACCACGGGACGAGAGAGCGTCCAGAACACGGGACGAGAGAGCGTCCAGACCACGGGACGAGAGAGCGTCCAGACCACGGGACTAGAGAGCGTCCAGACCACGGGACGAGAGAGTGTCCAGACCACGGGACGAGATAGCGTCCAGACCACGGGACGAGAGAGCGTCCAGACCACGGGACGAGATAGCGTCCAGACCACGGGATGAGATAGCGTCCAGACCACGGGATGAGAGAGCGTCCAGACCACGGGACGAGATAGCGTCCAGACCACGGGACGAGAGAGCGTCCAGACCACGGGACGAGATAGCGTCCAGACCACGGGATGAGATAGCGTCCAGACCACGGGACTAGAGGGCGTCCAGACCACGGGACGAGATAGCGTCCAGACCACGGGACGAGAGAGCGTCCAGATCACGGGATGAGATAGCGTCCAGACCACGGGACTAGAGGGCGTACAGACCACGGGACGAGAGAGCGTCCAGACCACGGGACGAGAGAGCGTCCAGACCACGGGATGAGATAGCGTCCAGACCATGGGACTAGAGGGCATCCAGACCACGGGATGAGATAGCGTCCAGACCACGGGACGAGAGAGCATCCAGACCACGGGAGGTCACCGCAACGGAACGGAGGAATGTGTCGCCCAGCAAGGAAGACGACTGGGTTTGGGGCAAAGGTAAAGGGGCAGCTGCTGAGAAGGCCAGGAACCCACCACGTTCCAATAAGTTGTGTGCACTGTGTAACCCATGTGAGCGCTCTTTCGCGGCCAATGATGTACCATTGTACGGGGTTGGGGGTACATTACAACAAGCCAAAGTAGCGGGCGAACACCAACCGGTCGTACATGTATCTGACAAAGTACTTGTAACAAATGATGTGTTATCACACGGGGTCGGGTGTGTTGTACAACAAGCCAAAGTAGTGGGCGAACCCCAAACAGTTGAACATGTATCCAATAAGTTAACCAAGGCAGTAGCCTGCATTCACAGGACAAAAGAGACGTACCAAAGAGTGTCCCAATATGTGCTCGAGTCAGACAAGCTGCCCATCCCACAGTTTTGGGAGAGCAGAGCACCATTATCGATGCGTTGTTTCGAGCATGTCTAACACTGTCTGTGCACTGTAACATGATCCACCACGGGCCAGGCACTGAGAGCGGCACTAATGCCATCAGTTGGCTACCATTGTCCACCACCGGGGTGCAAACGGCGCAGCCTGCAGACCCACTCGTGGTCGTGGAAGTGCTAGAAAGCGAGGGGTCAACTGTAACGGCCCCCATTTTAGGACCCAGACCAGCCAGGATCGCACGTTACCGCCTGCCAACGGCGAACCGCTAGACAGGATGTTGCAGCTTATCCGTCGCAAAGACGAAAGGCCCATCCCAACGTTGCAAAGTAAGGCAGGGCGGCTACACACAGTCGGTGGTCCGGGGCCCCCATACTATGGCCCAGGATCCACGGGGACTACTAGGCCTCCCACCACTACTGAAAGTCTCAAGGCCATTGCAGCCATCCTGGGCTTGCTAGACCTTAGGGTCAGCGACAATAGACCGGAGCAGGCAGCCCAAGTAACAAAGGCAAGCACCACAAGTGCCACGGTAGACTCCCTACATACGCGGTTATCCTGGGTGCTATGCAGTCACCAGACAGAATCACTCAGAACTGAGCCGTCCGTATGCCATCAGCAGAGAATGTACCATGATCACATGGCCCCTCCACGCGACATCAGAATAAGTGAGGTAGACCATGCTCAGGGCCCCAGTGGGCCACTAGCACCGCAGTAGCCAAGGGGGGGAATGGAGTGTGTGTGATGAAAATGGAGCATTTGATGGTGAATCTATGTACCGGGCTAACGAGTAAAGCATTTGGACCAGACCAAACTGCGAACTACAGATAGCCAGGAACCACTGTGAAAGGACCTGGCCCCCCAGCGACCCACTAACACAATCAACCTTGCTGTCCACCATGAGGATGAATCCACCACGTCAGGACTTCAACCCAGGCGATCGACCCGGGGTCACAGGGCACTAGATCGCCTCAACTTGCAAATAGCTTGTACATAAGACTTTGTGGGGGAGTGATGTTATGTATGTATGTAAACCTCACCAAAATGTAAGACTTGCCACGAGGGGGCACACCTGTGGGAGACCTAAGGGCCACCTGTGCACCCTGGGACAAGCAGTATAAAAGGTGATTCACCATGCTGCTTCTCCACTCTGGAGTCTGAATAAAGAGACCAAGGTCACAACAGTTTGAGCTTGCGATACTGTCCTGTGGATTTATTCTGAACATAACAGTGGGGCTGGAGGATATTACAGAGATTCAACATCGCCTCCAGTGTGCCAGTGCAGCCTTCGGCCGTCTGAGGAAAAGAGTGTTTGAAGACCAGGCCCTCAAATCTACCACTAAGCTCATGGTCTACAGGGCTGTAGTAATACCCGCCCTCCTGTATGGATTTGAGGCATGGATGATGTATAGAAGGCACCTCAAGTTGCTGGAGATATATCACCAATGATGTCTCCGCAAGATCCTGCAAATCCCCTGGGAGGACAGGTGCACCAACATCAGTGTCCTCGACCAGGCCAACATCCCCAGTATTGAAGCACTGACCACACTCGATCAGCTTCGCTGGGCAGGCCACAGAGTACGCATGCCAGATACAAGACTCCCTAAACAAATGCTTTATACGAAGCTCCTTCATGGTAAACGAGCCAAAGGAGGACAGCGGAAATGTTATAATGACACCCTCAAAGCCTCCCTGGTAAAGTGCGACATCACCACTGACACCTGGGAGACCCTGGCCGAAGACCGCCCGAAGTGGAGAAAGTGCATCCGGGAGGGCGCTGAGCTCTTTGAATCTCAATGCAAAGAGTGTGAAGAGGCCAAGCGCAGGCAGCGGAAGGAGTGCGCGGCAAACCAGCCCCATCGACCCCTTCCCTCGACGAATGTCTGTCCCACCTGTAACAGGGTCTGTGGCTCGCGTATTGGACTGTTCAGCCATCAAAGAACTCACTTTGGGAGTGGAAGCAAGTCTTCCTCGATTCCGAGGGACTGCCTATGATGATGATGATGATGATCTCCACTCTGAATAAAGAGACCAAGGTCACAACAGTTTGAGCTTGCAATACAGTCCTGTGGATTTATTCTGAACATAACAGTGGGGCTGGAGGATATTATAGAGATAGGGAAGAACGAGGCCATGGAGGGATTTGAAAACAAGGATGAGAATTTTTTAATTGAGGCATTGCTTAACCAGGAGGTTAATGTAGGTCAGTGACCACAGGATGATGGGTGAATGGGACTTGGTGCGAGTTAGGACATGGGCAGCAGAGTTTTGGATGACCTCAAGTTTATGGAGGGTAGAATGTGGGAGGCCAACCAGGAATGTATTGGAATAGTCAAGTCTAGAGGTAACAAAGACATGGATGAGAGTTTCAGCAGCTGATGAGCTGAGGCAGGGGCGGAGTCGGGTGATGTTCCGGAGATAGAAATAGGTGGTCTTAGTGATTGCGTTGATATGTGGCCGGTAGCTCATCTTGGGGTCCAATATGACACCGAGGTTGCGAACAGTCTGGTTCAGTCTCAGACAGTGGGCAGTAAGAGGGATGGAGTCGGTGGCTAAAAAACAGAGTTTGTGGCGGGGACTGAAGACAATGGCTTTGGTCTTCTCAATATTTAGTTGGAGGAAATCTCTGCTCATCCAGTACTGGATGTCGGACAAGTAGTCTGACAATTTGGATACAGTGGAGTAGTGTTTGTTAGTATGAATTGTATTATTTAATAATTTACACTAAGTCGATTACCAAAGCATAGTTTGAAAATATATGTATATCCATTGGCAATAGTTCTATGGACCTAGCCATGACATTTCTCAATGCCCAGATTGTGGCATTAAATAACACGACATGAGAGAATGGGAGGCAGCTTTTTACTGTTCATTATATACCCCTATAATGAACAGCGGAAAACTGCCTTCCATTCTGTCTTATTCAACATTCGAGTTACCTTTGACTTTCTGTCCATTCATTTAAAGGATGAAAGATAATGGTGAAGTGCATCCCAATCCCTAGTATTTCACTCCCCCAGGGAAAAATGCTCCTGCTGGGAAGTGCAAATGCATAAATTTACCCTTTGCGGCCTAGAGGATGCAGTTGCCATTTATTTAATATAAACAAGTTGTGCTGGCATTAAAATACTGGCGAGAGGGCCATACACTAATATCAGCTTATTACTTTAAAATCATCAATGTGTATAAAGAATGCGTTTGCAATTTTGTTACAGAGGATATTTCTCCCGTACTATTGATTACAATGGGTGAAATGTTCAAATATGTGGGACTCAAGTTCAAAGTAAGAATTTTGTTTAATGCTTTCATTTGATGTGGCCAGCATTTATTGCTCATCCCTAATTAAGACAATTGAGTGGCTTGCGAGGTCATTTAAGAGTCAACCACATTGCTATGGGTCTGGAGTCACATTATAGACCAGACCAGGTAAGGACGGCAGATTTCCTTCCCTAAAAGGACATTAGTGAATCAGATGGGTTTTCATGGTCACCGTTACTGGTACGAGTTTTTTATTCCAGATTTATTTAATGAACTAAATTTAAATTCCCCAGCTGCTGTGGTAGGATTTTGAACTCATGTCTCATGGATCATCAGTCCAGGCCGCTGGATTACAAGTCCAGTAACATAACCACTCTACCGCACCCGTTGTACCAAGAATGGTATTTGAGTTGTGGAATAACTTCCCAAAATCAATTGATACTCGAGAAGTACCAATAGAGAGGCATGTGGTATCCATATTTAATAAGGGTGATAAAACAGGCAATTATAGACCCGTCAGTCTAATGCCAATTCCATGTAAAATAATGGAACTGAGGCTTAACTGTACAACAGCCTAGAAAACAACAGGTAACATGGCTTTCAGTGGTAAACCCTATGATGCCGTATACTTAGACTTACAAAAGTCATTTGATAAAGTTCCGAATGAAAGTCTATTAGTTAATGTCAACGCTGTGGAAATTCAGGCTAATACGCGGAAATAGATAAGTTGGCAGACGGATGGAAATTGCTGCTTTTTTTGAGGAGTCATGTCAGATGAGAGGAAGCACTGCTCTTTCTAATACACATCAATGACTTGGAATCAGAAACTCCATGTAAAGCAGTCAAATTTGAAGATGATACCAAACTAGGAAGGGACGTGGAATTGAAGGAGGCAGCCCAGAGATTATGGAATGAGTTAAGTTAAATGTGGAAGTGAGCAGAACGTTATCAGATGAAATTTAATGCAGACAAATGTAAAATACTGCTCACAGGGAAAAAAAATAGCCGTCATGCTTACTCTATGAACGCTATTGGAATATCTAACGAGGAAGTTTGAAGGATATAAATGCAGGGTGAGTGAAGTTTTGAACAAATGTTACATACCACCATCTGTACCACAAGCTTCACACACTGCTCAATGCACCACATCCCAGCACTTCCCCACCAACAATTTGTACCTACCAATACTCATACCCACACCTTGCACATAATGACAGCTATTCAACTATGGCAGACACAAGGGTCATTAGTTATTAGAATGCATATGTCGTGTGATATGTTTATGCATACATTTCTTAATAGAATCTGGATTATTTTATGGTCTGTCTCTTTTCACCTTTGTGCCCAGGAGAATGCTGTGAAATGGCATGACACAGTGATGGTATGATGGGGATGTGGTGTGCAACTCTGATCTGGGGTTTCATTCATTCAAATCGGAGTCTGATGATCCGATGACGGATCGCCCATCCAGAAGCCCAATTGTCCAGCTGCCTCCTCCCTCCCCTGTTCCTTGTCTTCTTCCTCCTCCCTCTGCACATGTTCCCGTCTTCATCGTTGCCTCCGCTCCCTCTACCGTAGATCCTGGAGGGCGAATACAGCCAGTACAGCCTCCATGACTTTTAGTAAGTGATGTAGGTTGAATCTTTCATGAATAAATGTTGCAGTTTTCTACTTGACACAACACTCCTGATGCCAAAGAACCTTCAAATTATTAAATAAAACTGTTACAGTATCAGGAACTAACACACAGGCACTGAAACCTCACTAACCTGTCAGGTGCGAGTGATTGGGGCTGATCCCTTTAAATAACGTCCCTGGAGCTGGCTTCCTGGTGCTGCACGCCAGCTCTCCCTGTCGTTGTTCATTCCAGGCGGTGAGGTAAGTGGCGACAAGCAATTTGGCACATCAGGCATTTAGTGAGCATTGCACACTCACTGACGTCGCAATCTACCTGGCGTTGAAGTCCCCGGCAATCGCTGTTACTGGCAGCGCCACGAGGAGTACGGATTTGGCGTGCAGCACTGGATTCGACAGGAGCTGTCATTACAGTTCTCAATGCCACATTAGCAGCATCTACCGGCGCTAACAAGCGGCGCTAATTGGACAATTTTCCCCCATTAGGATTTTCAGCCTGGTGAAGGTGACATCTGAGCGGCTATCTTGTGTGTGTGATATATATATGTGAGGTAATTGAGAGAAAATAAATGGTAAATTCAAAATACTACTTTAAATTAAGCTGTAACCTTGGGACAAGTGGACATAAGTTGAAATGGGTGAAAGGTGAATTTAGGACTGTTATAGGAAGTTCTTCTTCACCCAGAGAGTGATCAGCATTTGTATTGGACTTCCAGATAGAGTGGTAGATGCAAAACTCCTGGAATCATTTAGGAAGCAATTAGATGCTACAATAGGGAGGACTGTAGAGTCTTTCTGGATGGAATAATTAAGATGGGCCAAATGGCCTTCCTCATCCAGAAGTGTGGCAGTGATTTTGTGACCATTGAGTAGAAAGTACAACAGGCTTCCAGCGAAAATGGAGGTCATTTTACCAGTTATCTCTCGGGGTGGGGATGCTTGTCTGCTGATGGCACCTGTCGGAAATAAGACGTGCACTGACTCATAACATTACCCCAGTTAGTTACCCTTCTAGAGAGGAGCATTTGAAGCGGTTAGGCATGGTTAATGTATTTGTTAAAAAGTAGGAGCTTGTTTGATCTAATGGGCTTTTCCCGGTCCTAAGACTTCTGATGTCGTGTCCGCTGGGGCTTTCTAAATGCTCTTGCAGGTATTTTTGAGGTTTACATTTCCGAGGAGTACATATAATATTATACAGTACCTATAGCACAGAAATTCATTTATTTGGATAGATGTTATTTTCTATTTACATTAATGGGATAGTTTAAGGCTGATTCAAGAGCTGCAGAGTATCATAGTTACACTGGCTAGACTCTACTAGGTAAAAGAACAATTAACAGATTAGCATTTACAGTGCAAAAAAAGGGACGTTGACTCACATTTAAAAAGGAATGAACCTTATCATTATACACAACAGACAGGCCTCCATCGAGGTAAACAAGACAACATTCTGGCTTTGGAAAAACAATGCATTTAAAATCAAATTATGTGGAGTAGACAGTGAAGCATATTTTGACTTTACATTCACTCGCAGTGCCAAGTATCATTAGTTGGTTCTGAATGGCGCCAGGTTAGCAAAAGTGTCGTGCTTTCCATTAAGTATGTTGTCTTCAAGCCCTTCACTCTTAGCCTGTCAACAGTTTGGTCCAGCGTTCATTTAAGGCCATGCCAACGATTGCCAAGTCTTGTCTCTGCAGAAATGCTGCTGTTTATACTCTTGCATAGAACGCCTCAAGGTCCATTGTTTGCCCCATCCAGGCAGACTGCGTCTGCTACTGCTCCAAATTTCCGATACGGATCATCCCCTGAGTGCAACAAGAGAGCACAAGAGCAGTAACCTAAGTGAAGAGGGTTCCTTATTTTACACATTTACTCGTGTGATCATGGAAGGAATTTTCCGGGGTGGCAGTGGGCACGATCAGTGGGGGGTCAGGTGGGAAAGTTGTTATTTTTAACAGCGGGTCGGGAACCACAGTCATCCCGCCCCCACGTGCCTTTCCGCCAGAACTGTCAGTCATTGCAGAGCCGACCCGACCGGCACTGGCGGGCCACCCAATTGAGATGATTCTTCTTCTTAGTCGGTCTCTCGCACCGAGGATGACTTGCTTCCACACCAAAAAAGGATGGGTTCACAGGTGTTTCAATGAAGGACCTGATATTCCAGATCCCGAACTGCATATTGAAGGGTGGAAGATGCCTGTGCGTGGATCTTTTTAACGTGGGGTGACCGTTGCACACCAGCCACCACACGAGCTTGACAGAGCTAGGTCTTGATCCAGGGGCAAGGGTTAACCAGGACGACTGGAGACCAGCTCTGCTGCACGGACCTAGTGCACGCACATATCGCAGTGTGGGCTGGCCCGTGCTGCCCCTGGGCTCTCGCCTCTGCTGGGCCCCGATCACGTCGCTCTCCAAACTCTCGCCGCTCCTTCGCCCCAACCTTGCCGCTCCTCTGCTGCTTGCCTCCTTTCCTGCTGTACCTGCCCACGCTCCAATCAGCGACCTGGGTTTTGGTTACGTCCAATCCAGTCGCCCTCCTCCAAGACGTCGCTCTCCTGCACCAGCTCGCACTGCTCCCTGAAGTTGTGCGCTGCCACGCTGGTTCCAGGGCCGCTCGTCGCTCACCTTTTATGGCCCCGACCTGCCGCTGGTGTTTCCTCGCAGGTCGGGGCATCTGCTGCATTACACTTGAGATGATTAACAGCTAGATGTCAGACCCTTAACTTACTTTTTCAATCTGACTGCATGACCATGGCAACCACGCTGCTCAGGAAACACATCTGTCAACTTAAGGCGGGAATTCCTTGGCTATTGCACCAGCTGATTACTTGACAGCATCGAATGTACAGTAAAAGCTCCTAGTGGACAGCTGATCACTTTCCTCAGGCAGAAGCTGTTGCTCAATCCATTTCTAGCACAGATTCAGCAAGGCTACAGGTCTTTCCAGCAAAGTCTCCATCCACTGTCACCTCACTGGAAGAACTCTCTCACCATTGATAGATTGCTTCTGTGATCTCTACTTCACCTGACATCTATTCCATCAACATGGGTGCCGTTTATACTGTCTCGCCTTGGTCTTCAGAATCGGACCATAATAAGCCCCAACACCAGCAGCACCAACAACAACACCAAACTTCTCCGCAATCACCTGATGCTGCACAGGACAGAGGGCATCAGCACCCGAGAACATTGGTGCCCTGGAAGCATGGGATGGCCTCATCATGGCCAGATTTACTTAACTTTACTCTGTACATGATGCACCAGGTTGGCACCACCCCACACCATAGAATCATAGAATGGTTACAGCACGGAAGAAGGCCATTCGACCCATCGAGCCCATGCCGACTCTCAGCTAATCTCACCCCCCTGCCCTTTCCCCGTAGCTCTGAAAAAAAATTTTCCTTCAGATACTTACCAACTCGCTTTTGAGAGATAAAATTGAATCTGCCTCCACCACCCTTTCAGGCAGTGGATTTCAGATCCTAACCACTCGCTGTGTTAAAAAAGTTTTTTCTCACGTTGCCTTTGGTTCTTTACCTTAAATCTGTGTCCTATGGTTCTCGACCTTTTTGCCAATGGGAACAGTTTCTCCCTTTCTATCTACCCTGTTCAGACCCCTCATAATTTTGAACACCTCGATCAAATCTCCTCTCAATCTTCTCCGCTCTAAGGAGAACAACCTCAGCTTCTCCAGTCTATCGACGTAACCGAAGTCCCTCATTCCTGGAATTATTCTTGTAAATCTTTTCTGCACCCTCTCTAAGGCCTTCACATCCTTCCTAAAGTGTGGTGCCCAGAATTGGACACAATACTCCAGTTGGGGCTGAACCAGTGATTTGTACAGGTTCATCATAATTTCCACACTTTTGTACTTTCTATTTATGAAGCCCAGGATCCCTTGAGCCTTTTTAATTGCTTTCTCAACCTTCACCGATTTATGCACACATACCCCCAGGTCTCTCTGTTCGTGCACCCCCATTAGGATTGTACCATTTACTTTATATGTCCTCTCCTCATTCTTTCTATCAAAATGCATCACTTCACACTTTTCTGCATTAAACTTCAGCTACCACATATTCGCCCATTTCACCAGCCTGTCTATGTCTTCCTGAAGCCTATCACTCTCCTCCTCACTGTTCACTCTCCTCCAAGTTTTGTGTCATATGCAAATTTTGAAATTGTGCCCTGAACACCCACATCCAATTCATTGATATATATCACGAAAAGCAGTGGTCCTAGAACCAACCCCTGGGGAACACACTGTTTACTTTCCTCCAATCCGAAAAACAACCATACACCACTACTCTCTGTTTCCTGTCACTTAGCCAATTTCGTATCCAGACTGCCACTGTCCCTTTTATTCCAAGAGCTTCAATTTTGCTGGCCATAAGGCATCCCTACAATGACCAAGCCATTCCTTTCACATTCACCACCATTGAAGAGGGTAGAGTTATGTCTCACTATTCACTGCAACTCACTCAGTCACTTCCAAAAGTGCACACAAATCTGTTCAAGACCTGAAAGTGTTGAAAATAAAAGTTTTTTAATATTTGACACCACATTAACAGAACTTTTACATAAACATTGGATAAAACACCCAAGTGGCTACTCTTGTGTATTGTTTGTTGGCATAATTGTACTAGGATGAGAGTAAGGGTGAGGGTTGGCGAGTGAGATGGGGAAGTGACAATGTAGAGAGGGATGGGTGGGGTTGCAAGGTAAGCTGGTGTGAGTAAGGATGTGCAGGAGTAGGGTAGGCAAGGCCGAGTGTTGGGGATGTGATGAGAGGCACAGCAGGATGAAGTTGAATGTGGCTTTGTAATAACGTTTCCTGATCTAATGAGACCATTGAAACATTTGCGGCACTGCACCCAGATCCTCCTGACCACATCGCTGCTGATGACCTCCTGTGCCGTGTGCAACTAGACTGTTTTGGTCTCCTGAGGAGGTCTCTTCCGCCCATCAGAAAGGAAGAGAACCTCCCTACATGCTGTGACTCCCTCCATAAGCATATGGAGGGAGTCATGGGAGAACCTGGGTGCAGCCGTGTGCCTTTGTGCAGTTATTGTCAGTGTTTGCAGCACTCTAATGCTCTCGTACACTGACAGCACTAAGTTAGATTAAACGCCAAATCTAAAGTGGCCATGTTCCCTTTAACGATCAAGGCTGAAAACGCGTCATGAATGACATCACCAAACCTGCTCCATTTAATTGGCGCTGGGCGGGCTTAATTGGCCCTATTAACGTAAGTTGATTTTCTGCAGCGGGATGGAGCCAGCAGTGGGGTCGTGATCTGTCATGGCCACCACCCGCAGTGGAGTCGTGATCTGTCATGGCCACCACCCGCAGTGGTGTCGTGATCTGTCATGGCCACCACCCGCAGTGGAGTCGTGATCTGTCATGGCCACCACCCGCAGTGGTGTCGTGATCTGTCATGGCCACCACCCGCAGTGGAGTCGTGATCTGTCATGGCCACCACCCGCAGTGGAGTCGTGATCTGTCATGGCCACCACCCGCAGTGGTGTCGTGATCTGTCATGGCCACCACCCGCAGTGGAGTCGTGATCTGTCATGGCCACCACCCGCAGTGGTGTCATGATCTGTCATGGCCACCACCCGCAGTGGAGTCGTGATCTGTCATGGCCACCACCCGCAGTGGTGTCGTGATCTGTCATGGCCACCACCCGCAGTGGAGTCGTGATCTGTCATGGCACCACCCGCAGTGGGGTCGTGATCTGTCATGGCCACCACCCGCACCAGACCTGCCAAGGTAGGCAAAATTATGGCCAATGTCCTTCTTTTACAGACACATACTAAAACTATTACAGGTAATGGTTTCCACCCTCTTTGCTCTCTTTCCACACTGTTCAGCATTGTGCATCGTCCTCTAGCTGGAAAACCTAACCATCTCCATTGACACTCTTCGGCTTTTGAAAAATGAGAGAACGCATTTTATATTGAATGGCTTTTCCTTTCTCTTACGAAAAACAGTTTGTGAAGAGAAACCTCTAGGGTATTTTAACAAAATCCAACTGTGAAAAGAATCATTAAACCTTGTTGGTCAAGTGCCTAGTAGAAGTGAAGAATTAATTATCTTCATAGCACAGGAACATAGGAATTGCTAGATGAAATAAGACCAAGCTCCATCTAGTTCTCATTGTATCTTGGGACTCCCAGGATGGTGCAATGAGAATGGAGTTGTTGACAAATCATAGCAATCGATCTATATCAATTAGTCTCCCACAGACCCAGACATGCAGTGAGGAAAACCCTAGTGCTGGAGAGTTTTGGGAACCATAGGCCTAAAATTACCTGTTTCTTCCAAGCCTGCTACACTCACCACGTGTAATGTTTCACATTACTCATATATTGAAATCTATGTAATTTGCATTTGAATGAATCACTATTAACTCTTTCCACTGTCTGCCTAGGAAGCCTATTTCTTAGATTGACCACTCACTCACTGAAATTCTGCAGATTTGTTTTGAATTTACCCCCATTAATTAGCATAACTCCTTTTGTTTACATGGATCGTTTCACGTTTACTCTTTTTGCAAACTGCTCTTCATTATAAACTTTCCTTACAGCACATATAGACTGCAAAACTTTCTATGCTGAATCTCTCTTGATGACCTGGCACAGTGCAGAAAGAAAAAGGAAGACTTGCATTTATAGAGAGCCTTTCATGACCTCAGGACATCCTAAATTACTTTACAGCCAATTAAGTACTTTTGAAGTGTAGTCACTGTTGTAACGCAATAGATAATTTGTGCACCGCAAGCTCTCACAAACAGCAGTGAGATAAATGACCAGATAATCTGTTTTAGTGATGTTGGTCGAGGGGTAAATAGTGGTCATGACAAATAGTACCATGGTATCTTTTACACACACCAGCGAGTGCAGACTAAGCCTCACTTTAACATCTCACCCGAAAGATAGCATCTCGGACAGTGCAGCACTCCCTCAGTACATCACTAAAGTGCCAGCTTAGATGTTGTGCTCAAGTCTCTGGCGTGGGATTTGACCTTGCGACCTTCTGACTCAGAGGCGAGAACACTGAGCCACTCTGGCTGGGAAAGTGCCAGGTTAACTCCTAGTCTGTGCTGAGCGAGCTGATCTCAGCTGGGGTGACAGTGTGTTTTACAACTGATGTCAGTGCCCTTGGGCTAGACAAGGGCAAGATGAGGGTGCCCATTCCTTGTTACTATCCAGGGAGCATCTGCTTGAAATGTGCATGTATGGACATCGAGTGAGAAGAGGTTTGGGCACAACAATGCTGCCCACCATAGTCTCATCAGTTGTTTCCACTCAGTGTTCAGGGTCACACATCGGGAATGACCACTTGGTTGAAGTACTGATGGGCTACCAACACCTTGGTCATCACACCACACCAAGAATCACACTTTCAGGAGAACTGGTTACTGTTAATGCCACAGAAGAATCAGTCAAGAAATGTTATGACTCAGACAAGGTGAGCTCATCATTGTCAGCTTTTTTTTACTCCATGATGGAATGTGCTGCATCCACATGGCACACCATCCAGAAACTCAGCGGAAACATGACTGAACTCACCCAGCCCTGGGAATTAACTGACTTTTTGGTATGGAGTCAAGTGCATAAATTATTGGACCACCCAGCATCTCAATCTCTGTGTGCCTTCAGAACTGAACTTAGGGCAGGTCTGTTCAATAGTTTCATGTTCGACTTAGCTGAAAAGCGATTACCACAATTCATTAGTAAGCTTTAACAGATGTTAATGAGAAGATACAGGGAGCTGTGATTTACAGGTTCCATTCCAATCTAGGTCTCTGAAGGTAAATACCAATGTCTGCGAATTGTTTCTAAGCCCACCCTCAAATTATAGCTTAATTACACATATCAAAGGTTGTGATACGTGTCTTGAAATGAATTTTTCATATACACAACAAAATAATGTGTATCAGCACCCTTCCTTGGCATTGCTTATGGGTAGGCCGGAGACTTGAGCATGATTGTGATGTTTCGTCTCTAAGATGGTCTCTCAGTTTAATACCGCTGCACAAAATAGGCAAATCCAGGTCATTGGAGCTGGACGTCAGTTTCCAAGGTCAATTAAAACTGCTTGTAAAGTTCAGGCTCCAAGTCATTGACTGGATTGTGTCTGTAACTAGATGTGTTTGTTTAAGTGTGACAGCTGGGGTGTGACTGCCATGTGTTCGATGCAGGACATTCATATTTACACTAGTGAATGTCCTGTGGTGCTGCTCATGGTAAATCTGTTGTTTTCAAATCACTGCATGGCCTTGCCCCTCCCTATCTCTGTAATCTCCTGCAGCCCCACAACTCCCCGAGATATCTACGCTCCACTAATTCTGGCTTCTTGAGCATCCCCGATTTTAATCGCTGCACCATTTGTGGTCGTGCCTTCAGCTGCCAAGGCTCTATGCTCTGGAATTCCCTCCCTAAACCTCTCTCCCTTTCTTTCCTCCTTTAAGATGCTCCTTAAAACCTACCTCTTTCTGCCTGAATATCTCCTTATGTACCGTGGTGTCAATTTTTTTTGATAACCCTCCTGTGAAGCGCCTTGAGACGTTTTACTATGTTGAGGCACTATTTAAATACAAGTTGTCGTTGATGTTTTGTCAGGACAGGAGCATAATACGACGGAAAGTAAAACATTGGTGTGTTTCATTTTAAGTCATTACTTGCCTTTCTTAAAATTAACACTGGGGTCAACTAAAGGTCAGACTGAAGATCAAAACTCTGACTTTCTTAGTTTGACGGTTCAATTGAGAAGTTAGGAGATGCTATGGAACCACTATGTTCTGAGAAAGAATGGAAATGCAATTGACTTTTAGATTGGTCTATCTCTATTTGAGTGAGAACTGAGTGCAAGAGTTGAAAATGTAAATGATCTTATTCTGTTTTTTAAAAAATGAAGCTTTCCTACACTTATACCTAGCTTGGAACTTTTCAATTGTTTTCATTTGTTTTAATTTACTACAACAACTTGTATTTATATAACGCTTTTGATGTAGTAAAATGCCCCAAGGCGCTTCACAGGAGCGATTATCAAACAAAATTTGACATCAAGCCACATTAGGGCCTAGGCAGCTGAAGGCACAGCCGTCATGGTGAAGAGATTAAAATCAGGGAAGTGTATGATGCCAGAATGGAGCAGCACAAAGATCTCGGAGGTTGGAGGGCCAGAACAAGTTATTCCATGCTTTTCTGCAACTGTTGAGAAAATTAAAGTTTCATTTGGCAGGACAAGGCTGGGAATTATTCATGAGGCAAGAATGACCCAATCAGGTATGGCAGAATAGATTTGCCTAGTAAATTTGCTTAGACTTAGATAAACTTGACTATGATTAAATGTGCGAGAAAAGTTACAGGAAGTGTGTGACAGAGCTTACTATATACATGGATTTTGAATATATTACAAGCAGATGCTCATAATGAATTGTTCAATACACCATTTTATAATAATAGGGGTGCAATGCTACATTGGACATAAAATCAAGTCCACCTATTTACATCTTGGAGATCGAATACTGTGATTCTATCCATTTTCTTTGAAAACCAGAAATGAATGGACTTTATTTCATATACAATTCTTTACTTATGTATTTAATTTTTATCCCTCACCATTTTTAAAGTTGAGGATACACAGAAAGGTGGAATCCAAGATGTATCAGATGGTCTTGATTCATGTCTCGATTTCAAAATTCTCATCCTTATTTTCAAATCCCTCCATGGGCTCACCCGTCCCTATCTCTCTAATCTCCTCCAGCCCCACAACCCCCCGAGAAGTCTGTGCTCCTCTAATTCTGCCCTCTTGTGCATCCCTGATTGTAATCGTTCATCCATTGGTGGCCGTGCCTTCTGTTAACTAGGCCTCAAGCTTTGGAACTCCCTGCCTAAACCTCTCTGCCTTGCTACCTCTCTTTCCTCTTTCAAGACGTTCCTTAAAACCTACCTGTTTGACCAAGCTTTTGGTCACCTGAGCTAATTTCTACTTATGCGGCTCAGTGTCAAATTTTTTTTCTCATAATATTCCTGTGAAGCATCTTGGGATGTTTCACTATGTTAAAGGCGCTATATAAATACAAGCTGTTGTTGTACAGTAGGCACACAGAAATTAGCAACACTGGGCAGGGGGATAGGGTTTAATTGTGCTGGAGGCTGAGTGGTGGGCTTTGTTGGCACTAGGGCATAGTCCTTTCAGATTGAGATGGAGGTCCTGGAGTTTGCCCATGGGGGTGCCAAAGCTGTGCATTATCAGGTGAGATCTTGTGGCCTGGCACCATCATGGAGGGGTAGAACCTGGGATTTGGTAGAATTGGGAGAGGGAATGTGGATTTTGACTCACTGGTAGAATTTTGTTGTCTGTCCACATGAGAGGATGAGGGAGAGGAGCTGGGTAATGGCATGGGTCTGACAGCACTGGGAGGGGTTGACAGGTCTGAATTTGAAAGATCTTTGCAAATGCTGAATTTAGTTTGTGCAGTGCAGAAAAATGAAGTGCTTACAAATGGGCTAAATATGCTGAAGACCTGACTTCCTGCCTTGACCACCAAGGTACTAGTATCTGGCACCATGGAGAGGAAAAATTATTTTGGGAAAAGGCTAAGAAATGAGAGAGACTACAGTAGATAGCTCCCATTGAACAGTTAGCACTGGCACAGGCCCAATGGGCCAAATGGCCTCCTTCTATGACAAATAGCTCTCCTGTGTTCATCTGGAGAAGCATTTGATGTTAGTGAGATCTATTTAAGTGCCAATAACAAAGAAACATAGAAACATAGAAACATAGAAAATAGGTGCAAGAGTAGGCCATTCGGCCTTTCGAGCCTGCACCGCCATTCAATAAGATCATGGCTGATCATTCCCTCAGTACCCCTTTCCTGCTTTCTCTCCATACCCCTTGATCCCTTTAGCCGTAAGGGCCATATCTAGCTCCCTCTTGAATATATCCAATGAACTGGCATCAACAACTCTCTGCGGTAAGGAATTCCACAGGCTAAGAACTCTCTGAGTGAAGAAGTTTCTCCTCATCTCAGTCCTAAATGGCCTACCCCTTATCCTAAGATTGTGTCCCCTGGTTCTGGACTTCCCCAACATCGGGAACATTCTTCCTGCATCTAACCTGTCCAGTCCCGTCAGAATCTTACATGTTTCTATGAGATCCCCTCTCATCCTTCTAAACTTCAGTGTATTAAGGCCCAGTTGATCCAGTCTCTCCTCATATGTCAGTCCAGCCATCCCGGGAATCAGTCTGGTGAACCTTCGCTACACTCCCTCAATAGCAAAAATACAATTATATTTTAACTTTATATATGTCTCGGGTATTTCACACTTCCTATGATATGAGAAATAATTGTTCTTGTACTTGAATCTTCTCGATTACCAAAGTTTGGTTAATTTTGTAAAATTAATATTTGGTTTATATGTTTTTCAGCTATACTGTATATTTCGGTTGCCAACAAATGTTCCCCCTAAGGTGCCCATGCACCAATTGCAAGGTCCCACACTGGCCGCTGACCAGCTCCTGCCGCTGGAAGAGATGTTGCGAATGCTCGGCCGCACACAGCAAATTTAAAGGGACCGCGCACGGTAAATAAAATTAGAGGGAACATTGTTGCCAACTCTGTTGGACGTATTCCAGGAGGTTTCACCACATGACCTCCTATCAACAACCACCCTGGCCCCACACTCCTGCCATTGGTCACTCAACATGTCTATCCTCAAGGTGCACTGCCTTCCCACACTAATTGAAATGTGAGCAGACTCGTTGTTACCCGATTGGATGATACGTGACTATTAGTCAAACACCCTTTCCCCCTCCTATCTCTAGTATTTTTAATAAGTCAAAATGAAAGTGTGAACAGATTCTCCACCAGTCGCAACACTGGACACAGCTCGGAGTGCCAAGCAATCTCTGGCACCTTTTTCCAAAAGTACTCATAGTGAGAAGGTGATGAATGAATTTCCAAGAGGGAGAAATGGCCATTGGGGCAGTCAACACGAGTTGATACAATCATGACTCCCAGCGGTTGCCTGCCTTGCATCCTTATTAACATCTCTAATGATTATTTTTAAATAATAAATATTAGGTGATCTCGACCTCACTTTTGATGTCTGATTCCCATTCTGAATGGGATTTTAGGATACACTTTTCATTTCTAATCCTTTGTGTGATTGAATTTATCACAATTGCCTTTAACAAGGTCTTTCCAGCTCTAAAAAGGCATTTAACAAATATTTATTTTTCAATGTTCCACAACCCATTTTATGAAGTGGGGGTAGACTCAGATTACGAGCAATAACAGACAAAAGATGCATTTGTCAGTCGCTTCCAGCCTTATTCATGTCTACTTTATCAGAAAATTAACACTCATGTCTCCTAAACTTCCAGCAGCTCTTTCTGATGGCTTGCTAGCCCAAGCACATGTTTAACTTGAGTAGCCTCAAAACGTCCAACAGCTGTCTCCGATACTGTGTTGGCTTGAAAACAAGACAGACAACAGTAGACTTTCTATAGCCTAGGCACAAATAATTCATTGGCTCACATGTATACTTTACATATCAAGGTGTCATGTATGTACTTTTGGGATCACTAGCCACTAGATGGCGTCACTGTTGGAGGCCATTGGACTACATGCACGTGTGTGCAGCCCAAGTATAAAAGGCCAGTCATTTTGTATATTAGTCACTTTTTGGGCCTTAATAAAGCACAGCCAAGGTTATACCTCTTGGAGTTAAACAGTACTCAGTCTAACAGTTATTTCATACACAACATTAGGCGACGAGGCAACAAGAACCTTTGCATGCAAAAATGAGCACAATCGGATTGTTGGAGCGATTTGTGGAAGGAGAAGATTGGGCAGACTTTGTGAGCCATTTGAGCCAGTTCTTCATGGCCAACAAAATGGAGGAGGTCGACGACACAGATCGGTGCCAGGCGGTGTTCCTCACAGTTTGCGGTCCAAAAATTTATGGTCTGATAAAGAATCTACTGCTGCCTGTGAGTCCAACAGAGAAGACGTATGAAGAATTGTGTACACTGGTACAGGACCACCTAGCCAGACGAAGGCACATCATCTCGAGATACAGATTTTATACGCAAGTTTGCTCAGAGAGCCAAAATGCGGCGAAATTCATTGCTGACCTGAGACGTCTAGTGAGACCTTGTAAGTTCAGGGCTGTGTTGGCAGACATGCTGCGGGACTTCTTTGTAATTGGCATCAACCACGAGGTGATCCTGCGTAAACTACTGGCGGTGGAGACGTTAGACTTGAACAGGGCCATCACGATCGCTCAGTCATGCATGATGACGGATAGAAGTCTAAAGCAAATATCAGTGAAAAATCGAAACTCGGCAAGTACTGTAAATATGATTGATTCGGCGTTTGGCAGAGCGGCACATGGCAGGGCCTACCCGACTGCGTATGTGAAACCTGTAGCTGTCCAAAGTCCACCAGAGGGAATTTATCCGATTTCTCCGTGTTGGCGTTGTGGGGGAAATCACCGGCACCAGCAATGGCGATTTAAGCAATATAGTTGCAAAGGCTGTCTGAGAGTGGGACATCGCCAGCGCAAGTGTCCGCAGATGAGCAAGCGAGCTGCGACACACCACTTGGAGGATGATGGTCAGACTAGCGCGGATCCGGATGCGCAATCCAAGATACCAGAGGAGGAAGTGTATGGACTGTACTCATTCCTAACTTAGAGCAAACCGATAATGATCAACGTGAAATTTAATGAGGTGCCGGTATCGATGGAACTGGACACGGGAGCGAGTCAATCAATAATGAGGGCATTCAACAAGCTGTGGAATACTAAGGCTGTGAGGCACAGGCTGATTCCAGTCAATGCCAAGTTGTGCACATACACCGAAGAACTCATAACAGTGATTGGCAGTGCCACAATTAAAGTGTCCTATGATGGTGCGGTCCACGAGTTACCGTCCCAGGCAATGGCGCAACGCTGTTCGACAGGAACTGGCTTGAAAAAATCAGATGCGACTGGAACGACATCAAGGCGTTGTCATGGGAGAAAGATACATGTGTCCAAGTACTGAGCAAGTTCCCCTCGATGTTTGAAACAGGCATCGGCAACTTAACGGAGCCAAGGTGCAGATCCACGTGGACTCGGATGTAAGACCCGTCCATCATAAAGCTCAGGCGGTTCCGTATATGATGAGGGAGAAGGTCGAAATCGGACTGGATAGACTCCAGCGTGAAGGGATCATATCACCGGTTGAATTTAATGAATAGGCCAGCCCCATTGTTCCTGTGCTGAAAAGTGATGGCACAGTCAGAATCTGTAGCGACTACAAGGCTACGATCAACAGGGTTTCGAAACAGGATTAGAACCCGTTACCAAAGTCTGATGACTTGTTTGCAATGCTAGCCGGGAGGAAGTTGTTCACCAAACTGGACTTGATGTCAGCCTACATGACACAGGAGCTGGTCGAGACGTCAAAGAGATTTACGTGCATTAACACGCATAAAGGACTGTTTAATTATTTACAGGTGCCCTTTCGGAATTCGCTCGGCTGCAACAATATTTCAGAGGAACATGCAGAGTCTACTGAAGTCTATTCCCAGAACCGTCGTGTTTCAAGATGACACCCTGATCACAGGTCGTGACTCCGAGGAACATCTGAACAACCTGGAAGAGGTTCTACATCGTCTGGACAAAGTGGGACTCAGACTGAAATGCTCAAAGTGCGTCTTCATGGCACCAGAGGTCAAATTTCTGAGGAGGAATATTGCTGCTGACGGCATCAGGCCCACGGACGCGAAAACCAAGGCCATCAAGAATGCACCCAAACCGCAGAATGTGATGGAGCTGCATTCGTTCCTGGGTCTACTCAACTACTTCGGTAACTTCCTACCTAAATTTAGCACCTTATTAGAACCACTGCACATGCTGCTAAGAAAAGGCAACAACTGGATGTGGAGTGCGTCTCAAGACAGAGCTTTTGAGAAAGCCACTAATCTGCTTTGCTCTAAAAGCTACTGGTACTTTATGACCCATGTAAACATTTAGTATTGGCCTGTGATGCTTCGTCATATGGAATTGGTTGCATACTCCAACAAGCTAATGAGTCGAGTAAACTTCAACTAGTCGCGTATGCTTCAAACAGTTTGTCTAAAGCGGAAAGAGCCGACAGCATGGTAGAGAAAGAAGCACTAGTCTGTGTGCATGGGGTTAAAACCATGCATCAGTACCTGTTTGGTCTTCGGTTTGAACCGGAGACAGATCACAAGCTGCTCATTTCACTGTTCTCTGAAAACAAAGATATTAATACCAAACAAAAGTGACATTATCCATTTATGATTATGTCATTCGCCATAGACCTGGCACCGAGAATTGTGCCGATGCTTTGAGCCGTCTGCCGCTGCCCACACCGGAGGTGGGAACTGTGGTGTATGAAATGATACATTGAAACATAGAAACATAGAAAATAGGTGCAGGAGTAGGCCATTCGGCCCTTCTAGCCTGCACCGCCATTCAATGAGTTCATGGCTGAACATGCAACTTCAGTACCCCATTCCTGCTTTCTCACCATACCCCTTGATCCCCCTAGTAGTAAGGACTTCATCTAACTCCTTTTTGAATATATTTAGTGAATTGGCCTCAACAACTTTCTGTGGTAGAGAATTCCACAGGTTCACCACTCTCTGGGTGAAGAAATTCCTCCTCATCTCGGTCCTAAATGGCTTACCCCTTATCCTTAGACTGTGTCCCCTGGTTCTGGACTTCCCCAACATTGGGAACATTCTTCCTGCATCTAACCTGTCTAACCCCGTCAGAATTTTAAACGTTTCTATGAGGTCCCCTCTCATTCTTCTGAACTCCAGTGAATACAAGCCCAGTTGATCCAGTCTTTCTTGATAGGTCAGTCCCGCCATCCCGGGAATCAGTCTGGTGAACCTTCGCTGCACTCCCTCAATAGCAAGAATGTCCTTCCTCAAGTTAGGAGACCAAAACTGTACACAATACTCCAGGTGTGGCCTCACCAAGGCCCTGTACAACTGTAGTAACATCTCCCTGCCCCTGTACTCAAATCCCCTCGCTATGAAGGCCAACATGCCATTTGCTTTCTTAACCGCCTGCTGTACCTGCATGCCAACCTTCAATGACTGATGTACCATGACACCCAGGTCTCTTTGCACCTCCCCTTTTCCTAATCTGTCACCATTCAGATAATAGTCTGTCTCTCTGTTTTTACCACCAAAGTGGATAACCTCACATTTATCCACATTATACTTCATCTGCCATGCATTTGCCCACTCACCTAACCTATCCAAGTCGCTCTGCAGCCTCATAGCATCCTCCTCGCAGCTCACACTGCCACCCAACTTAGTGTCATCCGCAAATTTGGAGATACTACATTTAATCCCCTCGTCTAAATCATTAATGTACAGTGTAAACAGCTGGGGCCCCAGCACAGAACCTTGCGGTACCCCACTAGTCACTGCCTGCCATTCTGAAAAGTACCCATTTACTCCTACTCTTTGCTTCCTGTCTGACAACCAGTTCTCAATCCATGTCAGCACACTACCCCCAATCCCATGTGCTTTAACTTTGCACATTAATCTCTTGTGTGGGACCTTGTCGAAAGCCTTCTGAAAGTCCAAATATACCACATCAACTGGTTCTCCCTTGTCCACTCTACTGGAAACATCCTCAAAAAATTCCAGAAGATTTGTCAAGCATGATTTCCCTTTCACAAATCCATGCTGACTTGGACCTATCATATCACCTCTTTCCAAATGCACTGCTATGACATCCTTAATAATTGATTCCATCATTTTACCCACTACCGATGTCAGGCTGACTGGTCTATAATTCCCTGTTATCTCTCTCCCTCCTTTTTTAAAAAGTGGGGTTACATTGGCTACCCTCCACTCCATAGGAACTGATCCAGAGTCAATGGAATGTTGGAAAATGACTGTCAATGCATCCACTATTTCCAAGGCCACCTCCTTAAGTACTCTGGGATGCAGTCCATCAGGCCCTGGGGATTTATCGGCCTTCAATCCCATCAATTTCCCCAACACAATTTCCCGACAAATAAGGATTTCCCTCAGTTCCTCCTCCTTACTAGACCCTCTGACCCCTTTTATATCCGGAAGGTTGTTTGTGTCCTCCTTAGTGAATACCGAACCAAAGTACTTGTTCAATTGGTCCACCATTTCTTTGTTCCCCGTTATGACTTCCCTTGATTCTGACTGCAGAGGACCTACGTTTGTCTTTACTAACCTTTTTCTCTTTACATATCTATCGAAACTTTTGCAATCCGTCTTAATGTTCCCTGCAAGCTTCTTCTCGTACTCCATTTTCCCTACAATGAACTCCGTACTGTGAGCCAGTGACTAGGTGTAACCTGCTCAGTCTTTAATGGCTTCCAGAAGTGAAGATACAAAGGTGATGTTCAGGTTATATACCGGGCCCAGCACGTGTGTACCTATGACCGTAGGACCTCCGATGGTAGTGCCCCCTGTTGGTGGGCAGACCTTATGTACATACATTACATATTCCGCCCCCCCCCCCCCAGTTCTTGGCACAAGTCCATATTACAAGTTCAGACAGTTCGGAGCCCTTCGCTCCCTGGTTGACCGTCTCAGTACAATCCCAGTACGTTCTGAGTCTCTCACAACTTGGGGCTGGGCGTTGACCACAGTGGATTCTTCTGATGGCTGGACGTGAGTTGGTTGGTCATCTAAGCTCACGGTGTCTTCTTCCAACTGTTCCGGTTCGTCAGTGTGTCTCAGCTCGATTTGATCAATGTGTTTCCTGCACATCTGCCCATTCTTGAACCATATACACCCGGTTACCCTCATTATCCGTAACATTGCCCAGGAGCCACTTGGGCCCTTGACCATGGTTAAGTACATACACTGGGTCATTTACAGATATGTCGCATGACACTGCGGCGTGGTCGTGATACCGTTGACGTCGGATTTCGACATGATCGTTACGGTCAGGACGGACTAGAGAGAGCCTAGTTTTGAGGCTTTTCTTTATCAATAGTTCCACAGGCGGGACCCCGGTGAGCGTGTGTGGCCTTGTCCTGTAACTGAGCAGTATGTGTGACAGGTGTGTCTGCAAGGAACCATGCATTACGTGTTTCAGGCTCTGCTTGATGGTTTGAACTGCCCGCTCCGCTTGATCATTGGATGCGGGTTTGAACGGGGTTGACCTCACGTGTTTTATGCCGTTGCGTTTCATGAACTCTTGAAACTCCAGGCTCGTGAAACACGGTGCGTTGTCGCTGACAACGATGTCTAGCAGACCATGTGTGGCAAACATGGCTCTCAGGTTCTCAATGGTGGCAGTGGAAATGCTGGATGACATGATCACACATTCTATCCATTTGGAGTATGCATCCAATACCACAAAAATCATTTTACTGAGGAAGGGACCCACTAAGTCGATGTGGATTCTAGACCACGGTTTGGATGGCCATGACCACAGACTGAGCGGAGCTTCCTTTGGGGCATTGCTTAACTGCATGCAAGTGCTGCACTGATGGACGCATGACTCTAAGTCCAAGTTAATGCCAGGCCACCAAACATGGGACCTGGCGATGGCCTACATCATGACAATACTGGAACGCGTACTATGTAACTCCCGTACAAATCTCGCCCTGCCTTTCTTGGTATTACAACACGATTACCCCACAGTAAACAGTCGGACTGGATGGAAAGCTCATCTTTGCGATGGCTGTACTGTTTGATTTCATCACCCATTTCTTTGGAGATGGTCGACCAGTCCCCGTTAAGAACAGAACGTTTTACAACCGATAAGGTCAGATCCTGGCTGGTCTAGGTCTTAACTTGTTGAGCAGTGACAGGTGACCCTTCACTCTCAAAGGCATCCATGACCATGAGTAGCTCTGCGGGCATTGGCGTTTCCACCTCCGATGTGGGCAACGGTAACCGGCTCAATGCATCAGCACAGTTGTCGGTGCCAGGTCTATGGCGAATGACATAATCATAGGCAGATAAAGTCAGCGCCCATCTCTGGATGCGGGACGACGCATTGATATGTTTATGTTCTGAGAACGACGATATAAGCGGCTTGTGATCGGTTTCCAGCACGAAGCGAAGCCCAAACAGGTACTGGTGCATTTTTTTATCCCATAAACACAAGCTAAAGGCTCTTTCGTTACCATGCCGTAGGCTCTTTCCGCCTTGGACAGGCTTCGAGACGCGTATGCAACTGGTTGTAGTTTGCCTGACTCATTGGCTTGCTGGAGTACGCAGCCGACCCCATAGGACGACGCATCACAAGTCAAAACTCGACGCTTGTCTGGGTCATACAGTACCAGTAGCTTGTGGGACCACAACAGATTTCTAGCCTTCTCAAATGCTCTGTCTTGAAGTTCACCCCACACCCAGTCATCTCCTTTCCTGAGCAACTTGTGCAAAGGCTCTAATATTGTGCTCAATTTGGGTAAGAAGTTACCGAAGTAGTTGAGAAGACCCAGGAACAAACGTTGCTCCGTCACATTCTGGGGCCTGGGTGCATTTTTGATGGCCTCTGTTTTCGCGTCTGTAGGCCAGATTCCATCTGCAGCAATATTTCATCCAAGGAATTCGACCTCTGGTACCATGAAAATGCACTTTGAATGTTTCAGCCTGAGTCCCACTTTGTCCAGACGACGCAGAACCTCTTCCAGATTGTGCAGGTGCTCGGCGGTGTCACGGCCTGTGACTAGGATGTCGTCTTGGAATACCACGGTCCTGGGGACGGATTTCAATAGGCTCTCCATGTTTCTCTGAAATATGGCTGCCGCCAAACGAATGCCAAAATGGCACCTGTTGTAAATAAACAGTCCTTTGTGCGTGTTGATGCACGTAAGTTTCTTTGATGATTCAACCAGTTCCTGTGTCATGTAGGCCAACATTAGATCCAATTTGGTGAACGATTTTTCCCCGGCTAGCATTACAAACAGGTCATCAGCTTTTGGTAGCGGGTACTGATCTTATTTTGTAACTCGGTTGATCGTGACTTTGTAATCTCCACAAATCCTGACCGTGCCGTCGGTCTTTAACACCGGAACAATGGGACTGGCCCATTCATTAAATTCGACTGGTGAGATGATCCCCTCACATTGCAGCCTGTCCAATTCGAGCTCGACCTTTTCTCTCATCATGTGCGGGACCGCCCTGGCTTTGAGATGGATGGGCCTTGCGTCTGGGCCTAGGTGAATCTGTACCTTGGCTCCCTTGAAGCTGCCAATTCCCGGTTCAAACAGTGAGGGAAATTTGCTCAGCACTTGAGCACACAAATCATCATCCGCTGATGACAAAGTTTGGATATCGTACCATTTCCATTTTATTTTCTCGAGCCAACTCCTGCCGAATAACGATGGGCCATTGCCCGGGATGATCCATAACGGTAGATCATGAGCCACTCCCTCGTACGACACTCTTACTGCTGCATTACCGATCACTGGTATGAGTCTTTGGTGTAGGTACGCAACTTTGCATTTATCGGACTCAGCTTGGGTCTCTCTGCCTTGGTCTCCCACAGCTTTTCGAAAGTCCTCTGGCTCATTATCGATTGACTCGCACCCGTGTCTAATTCCATGGATACCGGCACACCGTTTAATTTTACCTCCATCATTATCGGTTGGCTCTTTGTTATGAATGCACGTACGCTATACACTTCCTCCTCGGAGCTCTCAAATGTCTCGGGCTGCATCGCCAGATCCATGCTAAATTGATCATCATCCACGTGGTGTGTCGCAGCTCGCTTGCTCTGCTGTGGACACGTCCACTGAAGATGCCCCGTCTTCGCACACCCTCTGCATGCATACTGCCTGAAACGGCACTGATGGGGTCGGTGATTGCCCCCGCAACACCAACACGTTGAGCTCGGATTTGCGCCCGAAGGCGGGCTTTGAGCGTCTCCCGTTCTCGCAGATGCAGTCGAGGAGGCCCTGCCATGTGCAATTCTGCCGGCTGTTGATACAATTTTTTACACGGTACTTGCCGTGGAGTTCCTGTTTTGTTGCGATACCTGCTTTGTGCTTTTTTGCATGGACATGCAAGCCTGGGCGATGGTGATGACCTTGCTGAGGTCCGGTGTCTCCGCAGCCAGCAGCTTACTTAAGATCTCCTCCTGGTTGACCCCGATCATGAAAAAGTCTCGCAGCATGTCTTCCAACACAGGCCCAAATTTGCAAGGCCCTGCAAGATGTCTCAGGTCGGTAACAAATGCCGCTACGTCCTGGCCTCCTGGACGGACGTGCGTATAGAAGCGATATCTGGATATGAGGATTCCTTCTGTGGGTTTAAGGTGTTCCCGAACTAGAGCACACAGTTCTTTGTATTCCTTTTCTGTCGGAAGAGTGGGTGAGAGCAGATTCTTGATGAGTGCATAGATCGTGGGGCCACAGACGGTGAGAAGAACTGCCTTGCGCTTCTCTGCATCCTCATCTTTGTTTAGGTTGTTTGTCACAAAATACTGGTCAAGACAATCCGTGAAATCTCCTCAATCCTCTCCCTCATTGAATCTCTCGAGAATTCCAACAGAACTCAATCATGCTGTGTTCGCCATACTTTTGCATGGGTTCGTATTTGCCTCGTCGCCAGTTGTGGTGTATGAAATGATACAATGAACTCCGTATTGTGAGCCAGTGACTAGGTGTAACCTGGTCAGTCTTTAATGGCTTCCAGAAGTGAAGATACAGCAGTGAAGTTCAGGTTATATACCGGGCCCAACACGAGTGTACCTATGACACTAGGGCCTCTGACGGTAATGCCCCCTGTTGGTGGGCAGACCTTATGTACATACATCACAGAAATGCCACAACCGGCGGACCTATTGTTAGTTATGGATGTTTTTGAGAGTGAAGGAACCCCTGTCACGGCTCAACAAGTTAAGACCTGGACCAGCCAGGACCCGATTTTATTGGTGGTGAAGAGTTGCATCCTCAAAGGTGATTGGTCTGCCATAACCAAGCAAACGTGCGAAGAGACCAAATCTTATATGCGTTGCAGACAAACTATCTATTCAGTTGGATTGTATACTGTGGGGCAATTGTGTTGTTATGCCCAAGAAAGGGAGAGAGAAATTTGTATGTGAGCTACATTGCACACATCCTATTGGCATTTTAATGATGAAAGCCATTGCCAGGTCTCATGTATGGTGGCCGGGAATTGACTCTGAGTTGAAATCATGTGTGCATCAGTGCAACACTTGCATGCAGCTCAGCAAAGCACCAGTGGAATCTTTTTTTTTTAATTTCAAAATATATACTTTATTCATATAAATATTTGCACGGTACATTGGAAAGCAGTTCAGTACATTTGGATGCTGACGGCAGTTTCGTTCAATAGATTTACTTGCTTTACATTTCGGGGTACAATTCAGTACAATCCAGGATACATTGTAATACAGTCATCAAATGACATTACATGTGGCACTATACAGTACACGGAACGGTTGAGGATACAGTTACATTTCTTTACAACATACATTACTAAACAGTTGCTGAACTTGCATTATACATGGCACTGCATAGGTGTTTTCAGATCACGGTGCTCTATGTATACAAAGGTTTACAAGTACAGCCCGAGGGGAGTTTTATACTGATTTCTGCCCCTGGGTTTACCGTGGCAGAAGGGCTTTAAACTGTGGCCCTTCCCCCCTGTGCCTTTGCGGCGACTGCACCAATTTTTAGTGCGTCCCTCAGCACGTAATCCTGGATCTTGGATTGCACCAGTCTACAACACGCAGACGTGGACATCTCCTTGCTCTGGAAGACCAGCAAATTTCAGCAAGACCAAAGTGCGTCTTTCACCGAGTTGATGGCCCTCCAGCAGCAGGTGATGTCTGTCTCGGTGTTTGTCCCTGGGAACAGCCCGTAGAGCACAGAATCCTGTGTTACGGAGCTGCTTGGGATGAACCGCGACAGCAACCGCTGCATCTCCTTCCAGACCTGCCTTGCAAAGGGGCAGTCCCAAAGGAGATGGATGACAGTCTCGTCCGCACCACAGCTAACTCGGGGGCAGAGTGCCGTGTCTCTGAAACCCCGGCTGTACATGAAGGATCTAACGGGTAGGGCCCTTCTCACCGCCAACGTCTTGGTGCTTGTGTGAAAGTTCTGGCGATGAGACATTCTGCCAAACGAGTTCGACAGTCTGCTCGGGGAACTGTCCAACAGGATCCATCATCTCCTTCTTATGTACAGCGTCCAGGACCTTGCGTGCCGACCACTGCTTTATGGCCTTGTGGTCAAAAGTGTTTTTCTTGAAAAACTTTTCCATGAAGGACAGGTGCTGGGGCATGGTCCAACTGCTTGGAGCGTTCCGCGGCAGCCTGGCCAGACCCATCCTTCGCAATACCGGGGACAGATAGAATCTCAGCACGTAGTGACACTTGCTGTTTGCGTACGAAGGGTCCATGCACAGCCTAATGCAGCCGCACACAAAGGTGGCCATCAGGATGAGGGCCACGTTCGGAACGTCCTTTCCCCCTTGTCCAGGGATTTGTACATCGTGTCTCTGCGGACACGGTCCATTTTCGATCTCCAGACGAAGTGGAAGACAGCTCGGGTGACTACCGCGGCACAGGAGCAGGGTCTGGGCCAGGCCTGCACCACGTACAACAACAGTGAGAGCATCTCACTCCTGATGACCAGGTTCTTTCCTGCAATGGAGAGGGAGCACAGCTTCCACCATCCCAGTTTATGTTTCGCTTTAGCGATACACTCCTTCCAGTTTTTGACGCACACCCCGTCCGCTCCGAACTATATTCCCAAAACCTTCAAGTAATCTGACTTCACGGTGAAGGGAATAAAGGATCGGTCGGACCAGCTTCCAAAGAACATGGCCTCGCTTTTGCTGCGATTTACCTTCGCTCCCAAGACCAGTTCAAACTGGTAGCAGATTGTGAGCAATTCCCGGACCAACTATGGATCCGAGCAAAAGACGGCGACGTCGTCCATGTACAGGGAGGTCTTGACCTGAGCGCCTTTGCTGCCTGGGATTGTCACCCCCCTAATGCCCGCATCCTTCCTGATGGACTCGGCAAAGGGCTCAATACAGCACACAAACAAGACAGAGGAGAGGGAACAGCCTTGCCTGACTCCACACCTGATCGGAAAGCTTTCAGTTAAAGCACCAGCGGAATCGCCGCTGAGTCTGTGGTAGTGGACGTCCAAACCCTGGTCCAGGATCCACATAGACTTTGCAGGTCCCTTCCTGGGGAAGATGTTTTTAGTTGTGGTGGATGCACATTCAAAGTGGATAGAGTGCATAATTATGTCATCCAGCACATCCACAGCTACCATTGAGAATCTCAGTGTCATGTTCACGACACATGGTCTGCCTGACATCGTTGTTAGCGATAATGGATCGTGCTTCACCAGTCAGGAGTTTCAAGAGTTCATGAAACTCAATGGTATCAAACATGTAAGGTCAGCACCGTTCAAACCTGCATCCAATGGGCAAGCAGAACGTGCTGTCCAAATCATAAAGCAGAGTATGAAGTGAGTAACCCAAGGGTCACTGCAGACCCGCCTGTCATGCAAACTGCTTAGTTACAGGACAAGACCACACATACTTACCGGGGTCGCGCCTGCTGAACTAATGATGAAGAGAGGTCTTAAGACCAAGCTATCTCTTGTACACCCTGACTTGAATAATCAAGCTTGCAGGGAACAATAAAACTGACTGCAATAGCTTCTATAAATATGTGAAGAGAAAAAGATTAGTGAAGACAAGCGTAGGTCCCTTGCAGTCAGCATGTATAATGGGGAACAAAGAAATGGCAGACCAATTGAACAAATACTTTGATTCTGTCTTCACTAAGGAAGACACAAATAACCTTCCGGAAATACTAGGGGACCGAGGGTCTAGCAAAAAGGAGGAACTGAAGGAAATCCTTATTAGTCAGGAAATTGTGTTAGGGAAATTGATGGGATTGAAGGCCGATAAATCCCCAGGGCCTGATAGTCTGCATCCCAGAGTACTTCAGGAAGTGGCCCGAGAAATAGTGGATGCATTGGTGGTAATTTTCCAACATTCTATAGACTCTGGATCAGTTCCTATGGACTGGAGGGTAGCTAATGTAACTCCACTTTTTAAAAGAGGAGGGAGAGAGAAAACAGGGAATTATAGATCAGTTAGCCTGACATCGGTAGTGGGGATAATGTTAGAATCAATTATTAAAGATGTAATAGCAGCGCATTTGTAATGCAGTGACAGAATCGGTCCAAGTCAGCATGGATTTATGAAAGGGAAATCATGCTTGACAAATCTTCTAGAATTTGTTGAGAATGTAACTAGTAGAGTGGGGACAAGGGAGAACCAGTGGATGTGGTGTATTTGGATTTTCAAAAGGCTTTTGACAAGGTCCCACCCAAGAGATTAGTGTGCAAAATCAAAACACATGGTATTGGGGGTAATGTATTGACATGGCTAGAGAACTGGTTGGCAGATAGGAAGCAAAGAGTTGGAATAAACGGTTCCTTTTCAGAATGACAAGCAGTGACTAGTGGGGTACCGTAAGGTTCAGTGCTGGGACCCCAGCTATTTACAATATACATTAATGATTTAGACGAAGGAATTGAATGTAATATCTCCAAGTTTTCAGATGACACTAAACTGGGTGGCAGTGTGCGCTGTGAGGAGGATGCTAAGAGGCTACAGGGTGACTTGGACAGGTTAGGTGAGTGGGCAAATGCATGGCGGATGCAGTATAATGTAGATAAATGTGAGGTTATCCACTTTGGTGGCAAAAACAGAAGGCAGAATATTATCTGAATGGTGACAGATTAGGAAAAGGGGAGGTGCAACGAAACCTGGGTGTCATGGTACATCAGTCATTGAAAGTTGGCATGCAGGTACAACAAGCGGTGAAGAAGGCAAATGGCATGTTGACCATCATAGCGAGAGGAATTGGGTATAGGAGCAGGGAGGTCTTACTGCAGTTGTACAGGGCCTTGGTGATGCCACATCTTGAATATTGTGTACAGTTTTGGTCTCCTAATCTGAGGAAGGACATTCTTGCTATTGAGGGAATGCAGCGAAGGTTCACCAGACTGATTCCCGAGATGGCAGGACTGACATATGAAAAAAGACTGGATCGGCTAGGATTATACTCACTGGAATTTAGAAGAATGAGAGGGGATCTCAGAGAAACATATAAAATTCTGCCGTGATTGACAGGTTAGATGCAGGAAGAATGTTCCCGATGTTGAGTAAGTGCAGAACCAGGGGTCACTGTCTCAGTATAAGGGGTAAGCCATTTAGGACCGAGATGAGAAAAAATGTCTTCACTCAGAGAATTGTGAACCTGTGGAATTCTCTACCACAGAAAGTTGTTGAGGCCAGTTCGTTCGAAATATTCAAAAGGGAATTAGATGTGGCCCTTACGGCTAAAGGGATCAAGGGGTATGGAGAGAAATCAGGAATGGGGTACTGAAGTTGCATGATCAGCCATAATCATATTGAATAGTGGTGCAGGCTCAAAGGGCCAAATGGCCTACTCCTGCACCTATTTTCTATGTTTCTATGCTTCTAGGACAAAGTCAGCAAGGGTATCACGATCACGCAGCTGTGTCACGCGATATTTCTGTCAATGATCCTGTATATGGTGTGAATTATGGTCAGGGTCCCAAGTGGATCGCTGGTACTGTCATAGCCAAGGAGGGCAACAGAGTATTTATTGTCAAGCTCAAAAATGGTCAAACATGCAGGAAACATATGGATCAGACAAAGCTGCGACACACAGATGAACCGGAACAGTCGGAGGAAAAGTCAATCGACGACCAACCAACCTATCCCCAGTCATCAGAGACTCAGTGGTCATCAGTAAATCAGGACTTTCAATCACTGACTTACATAGAAACATAGAAACATAGAAAATAGGTGCAGGAGTAGGCCATTCGGCCCTTCTAGCCTGCACCGCCATTCAATGAGTTCATGGCTGAACATGCAACTTCAGTACCCCATTCCTGCTTTCTCGCCATACCCCTTGATCCCCCGAGTAGTGAGGACTTCATCTAACTCCTTTTTGAATATATTTAGTGAACTGGCCTCAACAACTTTCTGTGGGAGAGAATTCCACAGGTTCACCACTCTCTGGGTGGAGAAGTTTCTCCTCATCTCGGTCCTAAATGGCTTACCCCTTATCCTTAGACTGTGACCCCTGGTTCTGGACTTCCCCAACATTGGGAACATTCTTCCTGCATCTAATCTGTCTAAACCCATCAGAATTTTAAACGTTTCTATGAGGTCCCTCTCATTCTTCTGAACTCCAGTGAATACAATCCCAGTTGATCCAGTCTTTCTTGATAGGTCAGTCCCACCATCCCGGGAATCGGTCTGGTGAACCTTCGCTGCACTCCCTCAATAGCAAGAATGTCCTTCCTCAGGTTAGGAGACCAAAACTGTACACAATACTCCAGGTGTGGCCTCACCAAGGCCCTGTACAACTGTAGCAACACCTCCCTGCCCCTGTACTCAAATCCCCTCGCTATGAAGGCCAACATGCCATTTGCTTTCTTAACCGCCTGCTGTACCTGCATGCCAACCTTCAATGACTGATGTACCATGACACCCAGGTCTCGTTGCACCTCCCCTTTTCCTAATCTGTCACCATTCAGATAATAGTCTGTCTCTCTGTTTTTACCACCAAAGTGGATAACCTCACATTTATCCACATTATACTTCATCTGCCATGCATTTGCCCACTCACCTAACCTATCCAAATCGCTCTGCAGCCTCATAGCATCCTCCTCGCAGCTCACACTGCCACCCAACTTAGTGTCATCCGCAAATTTGGAGATACTACATTTAATCTCCTTGTCTAAATCATTAATGTACAGTGTAAACACGTGGGGCCCCAGCACAGAACCTTGCGGTACCCCACTAGTCACTGCCTGCCATTCTGAAAAGTACCCATTTACTCCTACTCTTTGCTTCCTGTCTGACAACCAGTTCTCAATCCATGTCAGCACACTACCCCCAATCCCATGTGCTTTAACTTTGCACATTAATCTCTTGTGTGGGACCTTGTCGAAAGCCTTCTGAAAGTCCAAATATACCACATCAACTGGTTCTCCCTTGTCCACTCTACTGGAAACATCCTCAAAAAATTCCAGAAGATTTGTCAAGCATGATTTCCCTTTCACAAATCCATGCTGACTTGGACCTATCATGTCACCTCTTTCCAAATGAAACTTGTTCAATGAAAATGGACTTTCAATCCCTGATATGGCCATTGCCACTCCCACCAGGTCAGCCACCCAGCCATCAGTCACAACAGACTCTGAACACTCACCCAAGGCTGGAGTTGAACTGAGATGGTCAACCCAGGAGTGTAAAACATCAGACCATCTCAATTTGTAAAAGACTGTGTTAATATCTCGGAGGGGGGTATTGTCACGTATGTACTTTTGGGATCACTAGCCACTAGATGGTGTCACTGTTGGAGGCCATTGGGCTGCACGCACGTGTGTGCAGTCCAAGTATAAAAGGCCAGTCATTTTGTATATTAGGCACTTTGGGCCTTAATAAAGCAGAGCCAAGGTCATACCTCTTGGAGTTAAACAGTACTCAGTCTAACAGTTATTGCATACACAACGCAAGGTAATTGAAATTTTGCAACGTGAAGAGAACATCCTTAATGGGCAGAGTTGCCACATTTTCCCAAAGCCAGCCAGAGGTCAGGAAGAGTGCTGCAGGAAGATGAGAGTTCTGATGCTTGCCGAGGTGATGAGTGCTTGTCGTGGATATTAATGCCACATGCCTCCACACCGTGTGGAAAAGAAAGGAGAGAAATAGTCTTATGGTTTAAAAATCAGGGCTTAGAAACCACGGTTAGCGATATTAGAAGCTGATTTTAGGATTATTAATGGACTAGATAATGGACTTGACCTTGTCCAGAGCCGTCGAACCAGAGTACACAGCCTGTGCTTGAGGAGGGTAAATTCAAAATGAATCTGCTGGGGTAATGTTAACCTAACCTGTCCGACGAGATACTGACGGAATCGGATGCAATGCTAGTTTTACCACCTCGCCCGATTTTATTCTCCACTGAAGTCATAATTCCCTGATAGGTGGCAGGTGAGGCTTCCTGCATTCAGTCCCTTAGAGTTCAGTTTACCTGCAATGTTCACGTTCAGCTGCCCGGCCGCTCAGCAGTCTGGAGGTCCCATGCAGGCCACTCGGCTGCTGTTAAATGGAATAACCACGCAGGCGCGGAACCTTGAATGGGTCACGCAGCCCGCTAAAGGGGCCGCGCATTCCCCCCAAAATTAGTTGGAAGATTGCTTACGTGTTACAGACGCCCTATTCATAAGTTGGACTGCCTGGTCCAAAACCAGGCTTATAGCAGGTCACATGCAACAATCTCCTGTTATATGAAATTACAGAACTCCAGTGTAAATAATCTAGAATTCTCCTCATTTTATCTATATTCCTAAAAAAAAAAATGTTTTCCAGGTCCTCCAAGATCTTTCTGTCGTATTTGTTACTCAGAGACTGGTGAGAATGTGTAATTTGCTACCACATGGAGTGGTTGAGGTGAATAGCATAGGTGTATTGAAGGGTAAATGAGGGAGAAAGGAGTAGAAGGATATGTTGAAAGGGATAAGATGAAGTATAAAGTGTGGGAGGAGGCTGGTGTGGAGCATAAACAATGGCTGAATGGCCTGTTCCTGAAGTAAATAAAAGCTCTCAGCTGAAAAGCTGTTAGTGTTAAAATTAACACAAAGCACGATAGCTTTCGGAATGGCAGTTTACAAGGTATAATGGGTTTCACTTCCCCTGGGCTAGGGAGGGAAAACCTTATCACAGATACCACATGGCGTCATACATGCTACAGTTCCTTTTTCTAAGAAGGTGCTCAACATTCCCAGCATTGAAGCATTGACCACACTCGATCAGCTCCACTGGGCAGGCCACACTGTTCGCATGCCTGACTCGGAACTCCTTCACGGCAAACGAGCCAAAGGTGGGCAGAGGAAACGTTACAAGGACACCCTCAAAGCCTCCTTGATAAAGTGCAACATCTCCACCGACACCTGGGAGTCCCTGGCCAAAGACCACCCTAAGTGGAGGAAGTGCAACCGGGAGGGCGCTGAGCACCTCGAGTCTCATCGCCGAGAGCATGCAGAAAACAGGCACAGACAGTGGAAGGAGCGTGCGGCAAACCAGACTCCCCACCCACCCTTTCCTCAACCACTATCTGTCCCACCTGTGACAGGGACTGTGGTTCTCATATTGGACTGTTCAGACACCTAAGAACTCATTTTTAGAGTGGAAGCAAGTCTTCCTCGATTCCGAGGGACTGCCTATGATGATGACTGTCGAGAATATACCGAGTACTTGATAACATTTTGCCAATCACTGACTTGGAATTCTGTTTGGATATTTTAGCTCTGGCTCCATGATTTGCCAACCTCCTACGCTATCCTTAGTTTCTTTTTACAATAATTGGGCAGCCACCAGGAAGGTCCAGGGCCCACAGTGATATTCTGATAAAGGGTCCACAGCTGATATTTGAACTTCTCTGCTCTCTCCACTGATGCTGAGTGTTTCCAATCATTTTCTTTTTTTGTTTCAAATTTCAGCATTGGCATGTTCTCTTTTGTTCTCACACAGATCTCTGAACACACTGAGGGAGCGTGCAAACCGAAGGGGAATATCAGGAGCTGGCATGGATGGTGGAGATTTCCTCACCACATCCATGACATCCAGCTACCCTGCTCCAATGAGTACCAATGTGTGTAGGATGATGTATGGGCCCGGGCAGCCATCACATCAGTACCCAGGGCATTTTGCCATTGCAGAGTCACCAATTAAGCCAGAAGAAGGAGGAACTTGGTTTCCTCCATCCCCAGGGGCAACCATTGACATTCCAACATCCACTTCAATTCCTATCTCCACTGAGTAAACAGTCAGAAGTTGTACACAGTTTGGAATGAGAAGATACACATCATGCACTGTGACAAAGGTAAAACTCATTGAATGCATCTGCACCATACACGGTTATGGTCAATAAAATTTGGTATCACACATACAATGCATCATGATAAGGTAGATGGTGAGGTATGCTGCTGTCACCAGAGATGTTGATGGAGGCAAGACTTTATTTGGCTATGATATTGGACAATTGTGGAATTGACTGCTGTGCTTAGGTTGCTCATTCAGTTAACTGGAAGTGCCTTCTATGTAAGATTGCCTTATCACTCTAGTTCATCTGTCACTTTTGGGGTCAGATAGGTCTTCTGGCCTTTGGTCAGTGTTATCTTCTATGAATGGTCGATGTTCCATATTGTCAGCAGCCTGCTCCATGGTAAGGGCCCTTTGCAACACAAAGTTATGTTAAACACAGCAATATCTTTGTATACCATTGCAAGGTCCCATTGCGTCTTTCCTGATAATTGCTTCAGAATGCCAATGGTGTTCTTGACTAAGACCCTGGAGGCAACATAGTGTTGACGGCCATAACATTGATGAACCATGACAGCTGTCAGTGTAATGGACATTAATGTGTATGACTCAGAAAGAAGCTTTTAGTAAAGCTCCAATGCGTTTCACTAACCTGCTTTCTACCAGAACAGCAATATAGCACCGAAGAAATGGAAGTCGGTACAGACATAATGGGGTTGATTTATGGGACTCACTCTTTGTACTGTACTTTTTTTGACAGACAGGCTATGGTTGGGGGGGTGGGTGGCGGGGGGGAGGGATGTACTTGGACAGGGATAAGGCACTTCGGCTGGGGGAGGCATGTACTTGGACTGGGATAAGGCACTTCGGCTGGGGGAGGCATGTACTTGGACTGGGGTAAGACACTTTGGCTGGCCCTTGCTGTCTTCTGGGGAGCTCTGTCGCTTCAGGAAGTCAAAGTGGATCGAGTTACAATTTGCAAAGTCAGTGAGACCTTGGGATGGGCGGTTCCAGTGACACATTCCTGTGAAACTTCAGGGTGTGGCTTAACCTCCAAGGAGTAAAATTGGGCAGTTTGTCAGTACAAATAAACACGTCCTTGATTTAACACCCGCCCCAACTCCCCACCAGGCCAGGGGTGGGCGGGTTTAAAATTGGGTGAGTGAACATACCAACCCGAGGTCTCCCTGTTCCTGCCCTGTATCATTTCCTTTTTGTTGACTTTCAATTCAACCGAGGCTGCTGCTGCGAGCTGGGAGCCTTGTTAAATGAGCGAAGTCACGGCCCACTGACAGCATTGGTCCACAGCACTGTTTTAAATGTACTTGGAGGGAGACCCACCCAGTGGCACACCTGCCCGAGAAACTTGGTGGGTGGCACCAGAGTAGCCAGAGAAGCCAACATAAGTTTTACTTTCTAATCTTAAGGAGGATTCCTTGGGGGCCAGAGGAGCAGGAGTGCTCCTCCAGGCCCTGGAATGAAGGCTTGGGCCTCCCTTGCCTTCAATCTCCATTCCCACACTGGCATCTGTTTGGGAACACAATGCACCTCCCCTTCCCCAACCCCCCCAACACTTACCATACGTCGGGAAACATTCACTTGGGTCCTCGTTTCCCGCCAGCCTTGTCGTCATTCCCGCTGGCCTCAGGCGGGAGACAGATGTCCAATATTAAAATGAGGCCCGGCAGTTAACTCCGCCTGGGCCTACCACCATTGACTTTCTCTGGGTGCCACTATGAGCCACCCATGCACCGATCCTGCCCAGAGTTTACATCGACCCCAATGGGTTGAATGGCTTCCTTCTCTGCTGTAAGTTCCTTTTTACTCTGTCAATAAATATGGTTGGAGGTGAGTAAACAAAAAATATCCATTCTATTCAATTATACTTAATATTCTTTCATTTCAGTTCCGTATTCTTTGCATTTCTAACCTAGTGCTCTGCTGTTCCTGTAGTATATGTTCTGCCCATTTGTATGTGGTGGAATCTAATTGTTATCATAATTCCACTCGAAGGTTGCCAGGTATTTGCAATAAAGTATAAACTGCCCCATGTGATGTCTTTACCTGCTGCCAATCAACTCTCAGATTGAAGACAATTATTTGTGTTTTTTTTATTTCTTTAATCATTTAAATTATGCCAACATTTACATCTGCCACAATTGCCTTTGGGAAGCACAGTATAGATCAACATGAAACTCTGGAAATGTGACAGTAGTCGTTCCTGTAACTGTGTTACATGGGCAACATCGTCTTTTTTAAGGAGGAAAAGCTGGAGATTTATGAAGAATTTGATGCAAGATTTTATCCTAGATGTGGTGAAACAAGTCAGAGCTGAGATGGGGTGAAGTGAATGGTCAGGACAACTGGTGCTCAGTCCAGAACTCATTGTTGAATAATGCTTTCAATTCCTATATAACCATGGCAATGAACATGGTATTAATCTGATGGCTCCCTATTAGTAAGCATTGGAGAGCATTATTAAATGTGCCAACAGGCAGCACTGTATCAACAAGTTCACTAATGCCTAAATGTACTATATCAACAAGTCTACTTTTGTGTCAGCTGTGGCTTGGTGCGTAGCACACTTGCCTTGGAATCAAAAGGTTGTGGGTTCTAGTCCCACTCCAAGGACTTGAACACATAAGTCTAGACTGATACACCAGTGCAGTACTGAGGGAGTGCTACATTGTTGGAGGTGCTGTCTTTTGGATGAGATGTTAATCCAATATCTGCCCTCTCAGGTAGATGTAAAAGATCCCAATGCATATTTCAAAGAAGAGCAGAGGAATTATCCCTGGTGCCCTGTCCAATATTAATCCCTCAATCCACATAACAAAACAGATTATCTGGTCATTATCACAATGCTGTTTCTGGAAGTTGCTGTTCCCACGTTTGCTGCCCACATTCATCATCAGAGGCAGTCCCTCGGAATCGAGGAAAACGTTCTTCCATTCCTGAAGTGAGCTCTTAGGTGGCTGAACAGTCCAATACGAGAGTCACAGGTGGGACAGGTAGTCGTTGAGGGAAGGGGTGGGTGGCACTGGTTTGTCGCACGCCCTTTCCGCTGCCTGTGCTTGACACTCCAAAAGTACTTCATTGGCTGTAAAGTGCTTTGAGAAAAGGGCTGTATAAATGCAAGTCTCTTTTTTTCTTTTACTAATGCCTAAATATGAGAAGACCAATTAAAGTGCCAGCCTGGTAGCACTCTCACTTCTGAGTCAAAAGATTGTGGGTTCAGGTCCCACATAATCCAGGCTGACACTCCAATACAGTGCTGAGGGAGCGCTGCACTGTCTTTCGCATGAGACGTTAAAACGGATGACCAGACTGCCCTCTCGAGTGAATATAAAAGATTCCCAGTGTCCTAGCCAATATTTATCCTTCAACCAACATCACTGAAACAGATTATCTGACCATTAACTCATTGCTGTTTGTGTGAGCTGGATGTGTGCACATTGGTTGCTGTGTTTCCTCCATTATAAAAGTGACCACATATGACTTAATTGGAACGTCCTGAGGTTGTGAAAGGTGTGAAATAAATCCATCTTTTTTTCTTTAATTGGTTCAATCAAATTATCTTCTTGTGAGTTGGACAGGTTTAGGGACTTGACCATAAAACTCAATTAATTGTGCAAGGTAATTGATTATGGGAACGTAGATAAGTGATCGTTACTGATGGTTATGCAATTATATGATCACGAATGAAAGACATGTCAAGACCAGCACCAACGTAATCTTCTTTTGTAATCCATTTCCACTTCAGTGGCAATTTGGTAAATAAACAGCCTCACACTATTTACTGGTCTTCAGTCATATGATCCCTTCCCTTCTGCCAAATCTTGCTCCAAGTTACTCATTTGTTTCTTCTTATCTTTTTGTTTGTGAGACAAAGTGAAAAGATAGACACAGAACAGCCTGCCAAACCTCTGCCTGGGCTGCCCTATGACCAGCCACTAGGAGTTTTGTAAGTGCAGTTGACTCTCTCTCCCAGGAAGTTGGACTTAACTCACCATCTGGGGCACTGCTAGCTGTTTGGACCATCACTGGTCTGTATGGGCCATCACTGGTCTGTATGGCCCATCACTGGTCTGTTTGGATCATCACTGGTCTGTATGGGCCATCACTGGTCTGTATGGCCCATCTCTGGCCTGTTTGGCCCATCACTGGTCTGTATGGACCATCACTGGTCTGTATGGCCCATTTCTAGCTGTATAAACCATCTCTGGTCTGTTTGGATCAACACTGGCATGTATGTACCATTGCTGGCCTGTATGGGCCATCACTGGTCTGTATGGACCATTGCTAGCTGTATAAACCATCTCTGGTCTGTTTGGATCATCACTGGTATGTATGGACCATCACTGGCCTGTATTTATCATCGCTGACCTGTATGGGCCATCACTGGTCTGTATGGACCATTGCTAGCTGTATAAACCATCTCTGGTCTGTTTGGATCATCACTGGTATGTATGGACCATCACTGGCCTGTATTTATCATCGCTGACCTGTATGGGCCATCACTGGTCTGTATGGACCATTGCTAGCTATATAAACCATCTCTGGTCTGTTTGGATCAAAACTGGCATGTATTTACCATTGCTGGCCTGTATGAACCGTTATTCGCCTGTACGGACCATTAGAGTAGGCCCAATAGCTTTAAAATAAAGATGAAAATTACAACTGCATGGCCATTTATTGACTATGCTGCCGAACCCACTCTGTAATAGAAGCTGGGTGGATTCATAGCACTTGGAGCCAAGGATTTTACAGAACCACTTGTACTCAGAACAATTCTGGAATTGCAAATGGTGCAGAGATTATACTTAACTGGGAGGGGAGTAATTTTACCAGACTGCCTGACTGACAGGTAGCCTTGCCCATTGGCAGCTTAAATTTGAAATTTGGGCCAGCATTACCCATAATAGAAAGTCATGGGGATCATTTTAACTTTGGGCGAGAGTGTAAAATGGGCGATATTGAATTTCCCGCCCATTGACTTTAATGGAAAGGAAAATCAGGTGTTGTGTATAATGGGGGGCTAATTCAATATCGGCAACTTTACACAAAGTTAAAAGTACCCCCATAGACAGTGTCCGAATTTCCAATGTGCACTGCTAGTGGGCAAGGTATTGCCAGCAGAGCAGATTCATAAAATTACCCTGTAGTGGGTGCGTGTGTGTTCAAACCGTGTTCTCTGCTGTTTGTGTGCCTGGTCCCTGGCTACCCTGGCAATGGTGCTAACTCACAGAGTTCTCTGACCTTAACGTATTCTGCATCTGTAAACACAGCGTGGAGAAAATCTGCATCAGAATCACAGAATAGAATCATAGAATAGTACAGGACAGAAGGAGGCCATTCGACCCATCAAGTCTGCACCGGCTCTTTCAAAGAGCAGTCCAGTTAGTCCCGCTCCCCTGATCTTTCTCCATTTACCTGCAATTTTTTTCTCCTTCAAATATTTATCCAATTCCCCTTTGAAGGCTGCTATTGAATCTGTATCCACCGCCCTATCAGGCAGTGCGTTCCAAATCCTAACCATCGCGTGTATGACACAGCAGCACTCAGATTAGAAAATGAACCATTCTCCACCCTCAACTCTGTGACCACACAGAGCAGCTGGATGTGTCTTATGGGCCTTTGTTTCTCACAGGAACAGCTTGAAAGCATTCTGCTGGCCCCAAGCCATGAAAGTATTGCACAAAGTGAAATGCATTAATTACAGACTGACGTTGAGAAATTTGCGACACTGGCACATCCTAATTCATAATTCATTTTATCCCTTTCAGTTCAGCTTACCTGTTATGTAACTCAATTATTTTATTTCTGTCCTTCAAACATGTTGTTCAAAATTGAGTGCAAGGGAAGTTCCTTTTTATTGCAAGGTTGTAAGTGCAGTCATCAAGCAGAATGGGTTCGGTTGACAGTATCGGAAGCGATTTTGAAGTAATTGAATAAAATCTAGTGTCAATCCTGTGGCTGGAATGTAGCAGCAAGCCCAAAGGGGGAGGGACAGTTTGCAATAACTTGAGTCTCGCTGGGCCAACTCTTTACTCTGTGAGTGTCGATCATTCATCACTCCTACAGTCGGTGATACACTGAACTTGCTCTCAGACACGCAGCTTTATGCAAAACCCAAACTCATCCAACTGGTGACGTGGTTTACATGTGCCAATTATGTGTGGGCAGGGCTGTCAGGAAGCCCAGAGGAGGTGGAAGGAGGAACCAATTCCATTCCCCATTCAATTGAGCGTGTATTTGCCAGAATTTCCACATGGGTACCGGAGGCCTCAGAGCCTCCAGGAAAGTGGCAGAGGAACCCGGTTGTACCAGGTCTCTGCTACTGCCTGGAGTTTCTTCATTGTCTTGAAAAGGACGGGCCTTTTCCAAGCCAAATGCCAGGCAGTGTTGGGGACTACCGGCTAGGCGTCCCTGCTCCTGGGGCACATTCGGATCCCACCATTTGCTTGGCAGCAGATAGACTGAATGAAGGACTAGAACAAGTGAAACCTTAGTGGGACGGGGAATGTGGGGGGAGGTTTCTAGGGACACTGGGCGGGCACCAAAATTTCCAGCAGTCTCAATCGGTACCATTGGTACCATTGCCAATCTGTACATTAGCTGCAACATATCGATTAATCAATTTAACATTATCCCAACATTACCGTGCCAAAAAGGCGCCCCAAATTGGGGCTCCCTCAATGGCCTAACAGGTAAAGCCGACACTTGGGCTAACACTTAAGTCATGGAAACCAGAAGGTGCTGGGTTCAATCCGATCTGTGTTCAGTTAGCTAAACTCAGCAACAATAGTTAGGAAGCTACAGTTTTCTGTAGCGCCCAAGATAACGAAGGGGCAGGGAGGGTGCAGGAATCAGTTCCCATTCCTGATTGCTGTCTATTGTCAATGGAAATTAAAATCAGGAGAGATGGACAGCAAACTGCTGACTCACTATCACTTGTTTGACACTATCGCACAGATCTACCCCACTCTGACCTATATATGTAAGTAACACAGGCGTAAATAATACGCTAATATTGTTTGTTGGAAGCATCGGATTGGTGTCTGGAACTGAACCAGTCACGGTAATGTTGGGATAATGATTACGGATATGTTGCAGCTAATGTACAGGTTGGCAATGGTATCCAAATGATTGACACATCCACATGAGATTTCTGCAACCGCTATTTTAACGGTGGCTTTATCCTGTTTATTTAAAAGGGTTTAACATCTCCATGAAAATCGTAGGCAAAGGAATGGCTTTCAAACACATTAATCACCCATCTGCTGTTCTCTCAGAGTTGTTCCTTGATTATTTCAGTGCCTTGGGAGGTATTCCTCCCGGAGATCTTTTCATTAGAACAGAAGTGATTAAGGAGAGAACTAATAGAAGTTTGATAAGGTAAATAGGAGGGATTACTTTCACTGTTCAGCGAGTTGGTAACTTGGGGGCATAAATTTAAGATCATCAGGAAAGGGAAGAAGGGAGAGGTTAGGGGGAGTTTTTTTTACACGCAATGAGATCTTAGAATATAGAATGAGAGGTGCAAGCAAAATCCAAAAGCACTTTTAAAGTGGATAAATATTTTAAAAAGAAACATACTAGTTTCAGTCTCCGAAGGGGATAGGAGAGGAATTTCCCAGATTTTATTTCCCCAAATTATCTTGGATTTTATCTGTTTTTCTTTTCACTGCTCCCAGGAGATCATGGTTTTGGGTAGGGTGGGCAATGCATATGCATTGTCAGGCACAAGGTATCACAATTGTGTGGGACAGGCTGGATGGAGCAGAGAGCCTTTCCCTGTCCGTTATTGTTTGTATATGGGGATGGGGAAAGGGCAGGGGAATGGAACTAAGTGGATATCTCATTCAGCTGGCCCAGGGATGGCCAGAATAGCCTCCTCTGTCCTGCAAAATTCTATCATTTGTATGATAATTTACCTTCTTTAGAAGACTGATTATGTTGGGCTGGAATCCATGACATTATCTGCCCTCCACCAATCTCCAAATATTGGTTGCTGGGGCCTAATAGGTGGTCTCTGCCTCTCGAATTCCAAGAGTGGCCGTGGTGGGCAACAAGGTGAAGGCCACGTTTCCTCTTATTTGCCTGCCTTTACCGGGCGTCTGCCCACAAATGGCTGGGTGAACTTTCCCCCAACAGTGGGGGAGTCAGTAGCCTGAGCTGATTCTCGTTGGAGTACTGTCACCAACAGTCCTCCAGTAATGCCTATTCCAACTGGTGGACCTCGACAATAAGAGGGTGCAATTGGTCTTGGATGGTCGCGCAAAACAGGCGATACATCCCACCTGATTTTCTTTTCCAAGTGGAAAAGAAGTGCCAGTAAGTCATTTGACCATGGAAAGCTCAACAGCCAAGCTGAGCCCT